>NW_028167968.1:0-112608 GCF_964194135.1 Talpa europaea
TTCTGTTTCTAATGCATTTTCTGCTTTTTCAATTACTTCTTCTGCTTCAGCTTTTTCTTCACCTTATTCTTCTCTTATTTCTGCTATTTCGGCTTATTCTCCTGTTATTTCTGCTTTTCGCTTATTCTTTTGTTATTTCTGCTTTTTCCTCTTATTCCCATGTTTCTTCTTCTTGTTCTTCTTGTTCTTCTACTTCTTCTTGTAGTTCTACATATCCTTCTTCTTCTTCTTCTTCTTCATCTTATTCTGTTTCTAATGCATTTTCTGCTTTTCAATTGTTGCTTCTTCTTCAGCTCATTCTTCTGTTATTTCTGCTTTTTCGGCTTTTTCTTCTGTTATTGCTGCTTTTTCGGCTTATTCTTCTGTTATTTTTGCTTTTTCCTCTGATTCTTCTGTTTCTTCCTCTTGTTCTTACAGTTTCTCTTGTTCTTCTTTCACTTCTATATCTCCTTCATCTTCATCTTCTTCGGTTTCCTCTGCATTTTTTTGCTTTTTCAATTACTTCTCCTGCTTCCTCTGCTTCATATTCAGCTTATTCTATTATTTCTGATTTTTCGGCTTATTCTTGTTATTTCTGCTTTTTCGGCTTACTCATCTGTTATTTCTGATTTATCCTCTTATTCCCCTGTTTCTTCTTCTTGTTCGTCTTGTTCTTCTAGCTCCTCTTGTTCTTCTTGTAATTCTACATCTCCTTCTTCTTCTTCATCTTTCTGTTTCTTCTGCATTGTTTGTTGTTTCAATTTCTTGCTCTTATTCTGATTCTTCTGCTTCTCCGCAGCTTAATTTTCTGTTATTTCTGCTTTTTCGGCTATTTCTTTGGTTATTTCTGCTTTTTACTCTTATTCTTCTGTTTCTTCTGCTTGTTCTTCTTGTTCTCCTAGTTCTTGTTCCTCTCGTATTTCTACATCTCCTTTTTTCTTCTTTTTCAACTTCTTCTGTTTCTAATGCATTTTCTGCGTTTTCAATTACTTCTTCTTCTGCTTCAGCTTTTTCTTCACCTTATTCTTCTCTTATTTCTGCTATTTCGGCTTATTCTCCTGTTATTTCTGCTTTTCGCTTATTCTTTTGTTATTTCTGATTTTTCCTCTTATTCCCATGTTTCTTCTTCTTGTTCTTCTTGTTCTTCTACTTCTTCTTGTAGTTCTACATATCCTTCTTCTTCTTCTTCTTCTTCATCTTATTCTGTTTCTAATGCATTTTCTGCTTTTCAATTGTTGCTTCTTCTTCAGCTCATTCTTCTGTTATTTCTGCTTTTTCGGCTTTTTCTTCTGTTATTGCTGCTTTTTCGGCTTATTCTTCTGTTATTTTTGCTTTTGCTCTGATTCTTCTGTTTCTTCCTCTTGTTCTTACAGTTTCTCTTGTTCTTCTTTCACTTCTATATCTCCTTCGTCTTCATCTTCTTCGGTTTCCTCTGCATTTTTTTGCTTTTTCAATTACTTCTTCTGCTTCCTCTGCTTCATATTCAGCTTATTCTGTAATTTCTGCTTTTTCGGCTTATTCTTGTTATTTCTGATTTTTCGGCTTACTCATCTGTTATTTCTGATTTATCCTCTTATTCCCCTGTTTCTTCTTCTTGTTCGTCTTGTTCTTCTAGCTCCTCTTGTTCTTCTTGTAATTCTACATCTCCTTCTTCTTCTTCATCTTTCTGTTTCTTCTGCATTGTTTGTTGTTTCAATTTCCTGCTCTTATTCTGATTCTTCTGCTTTTCCGCAGCTTAATTTTCTGTTATTTCTGCATTTTCGGCTATTTCTTTGGTTATTTCTGCTTTTTACTCTTATTCTTCTGTTTCTTCTGCTTGTTCTTCTTGTTCTCCTAGTTCTTGTTCATCTCGTATTTCTACATCTCCTTTTTTCTTCTTTTTCAACTTCTTCTGTTTCTAATGCATTTTCTGCTTTTTCACTTACTTCTTCTGCTTCAGCTTTTTCTTCACCTTATTCTTCTCTTATTTCTGCTATTTCGGGTTATTCTCCTGTTATTTCTGCTTTTCGCTTATTCTTTTGTTATTTCTGCTTTTTCCTCTTATTCCCATGTTTCTTCTTCTTGTTCTTCGTGTTCTTCTAATTCTTCTAGTAGTTCTACATATCCTTCTCCTTCTCCTTCTTCTTCTTCTTCATCTTATACTGTTTCTAATGCATTTTCTGCTTTTCAATTACTGCTTCTTCTGCTTCTTCTTCAGCTTATTCTTCTGTTATTTCTGCTTTTTCTTCTGTTATTGCTGCTTTTTCGGCTCATTCTTCTGTTATTTTTGCTTTTTCCTCTGATTCTTCTGTTTCTTCCTCTTGTTCTTACAGTTTCTCTTGTTCTTCTTTCACTTCTATATCTCCTTCGTCTTCATCTTCTTCGGTTTCCTCTGCATTTTTTTGCTTTTTCAATTACTTCTTCTGCTTCCTCTGCTTCATATTCAGCTTATTCTGTAGTTTCTGCTTTTTCGGCTTATTCTTGTTATTTCTGCTTTTTCGGCTTACTCGTCTGTTATTTCTGATTTATCCTCTTATTCCCCTGTTTCTTCTTCTTGTTCGTCTTGTTCTTCTAGCTCCTCTTGTTATTCTTGTAATTCTACATCTCCTTCTTCTTCTTCATCTTTCTGTTTCTTCTGCATTGTTTGTTGTTTCAATTTCTTGCTCTTATTCTGATTCTTCTGCTTCTTCCGCAGCTTAATTTTCTGTTATTTCTGCTTTTTCGGCTATTTCTTTGGTTATTTCTGCTTTTTACTCTTATTCTTCTGTTTCTTCTGCTTGTTCTTCTTGGTCTCCTAGTTCTTGTTCCTCTCGTATTTCTACATCTCCTTTCTTCTTCTTTTTCAACTTCTTCTGTTTCTAATGCATTTTCTGCTTTTTCAATTACTTCTTCTTCTGCATCAGCTTTTTCTTCACCTTATACTTCTCTTATTTCTGCTATTTCGGCTTATTCTCCTGTTAATTCTGCTTTTCGCTTATTCTTTTGTTATTTCTGCTTTTTCCTCTTATTCCCATGTTTCTTCTTCTTGTTCTTCTTGTTCTTCTACTTCTTCTAGTAGTTCTACATATCCTTCTCCTTCTTCTTCTTCTTCATCTTATTCTGTTTCTAATGCATTATCTGCTTTTCAATTACTGCTTCTTCTGCTTCTTCTTCAGCTTATTCTTCTGTTATTTCTGCTTTTTCTTCTGTTATTGCTGCTATTTCGGCTCATTCTTCTGTTATTTTTGCTTTTTCCTCTGATTCTTCTGTTTCTTCCTCTTGTTCTTACAGTTTCTCTTGTTCTTCTTTCACTTCTATATCTCCTTCGTCTTCATCTTCTTCGGTTTCCTCTGCATTTTTTTGCTTTTTCAATTACTTCTCCTGCTTCCTCTGCTTCATATTCAGCTTATTCTATTATTTCTGCTTTTTCGGCTTATTCTTGTTATTTCTGCTTTTTCGGCTTACTCATCTGTTATTTCTGATTTATCCTCTTATTCCCCTGTTTCTTCTTCTTGTTCGTCTTGTTCTTCTAGCTCCTCTTGTTCTTCTTGTAATTCTACATCTCCTTCTTCTTCATCATCTTTCTGTTTCTTCTGCATTGATTGTTGTTTCAATTTCTTGCTCTTATTCTGATTCTTCTGCTTCTCCGCAGCTTAATTTTCTGTTATTTCTGCTTTTTCGGCTATTTCTTTGGTTATTTCTGCTTTTTACTCTTATTCTTCTTTTTCTTCTGCTTGTTCTTCTTGTTCTCCTAGTTCTTGTTCCTCTCGTATTTCTACATCTCCTTTTTTCTTCTTTTTCAACTTCTTCTGTTTCTAATGCATTTTCTGCTTTTTCAATTACTTCTTCTTCTGCTTCAGCTTTTTCTTCACCTTATTCTTCTCTTATTTCTGCTATTTCGGCTTATTCTCCTGTTATTTCTGCTTTTCGCTTATTCTTTTGTTATTTCTGCTTTTTCCTCTTATTCCCATGTTTCTTCTTCTTTTTCTTCTTGTTCTTCTACTTCTTCTTGTAGTTCTACATATCCTTATTCTTCTTCTTCTTCTTCATCTTATTCTGTTTCTAATGCATTTTCTGCTTTTCAATTGTTGCTTCTTCTTCAGCTCATTCTTCTGTTATTTCTGTTTTTTCGGCTTTTTCTTCTGTTATTGCTGCTTTTTCGGCTTATTCTTCTGTTATTTTTGCTTTTTCCTCTGATTCTTCTGTTTCTTCCTCTTGTTCTTACAGTTTCTCTTGTTCTTCTTTCACTTCTATATCTCCTTCGTCTTCATCTTCTTCGGTTTCCTCTGCATTTTTTTGCTTTTTCAATTACTTCTTCTGCTTCCTCTGCTTCATATTCACCTTATTCTGTAATTTCTGCTTTTTCGGCTTATTCTTGTTATTTCTGATTTTTCGGCTTACTCATCTGTTATTTCTGATTTATCCTCTTTTTCCCCTGTTTCTTCTTCTTGTTCGTCTTGTTCTTCTAGCTCCTCTTGTTCTTCTTGTAATTCTACATCTCCTTCTTCTTCTTCATCTTTCTGTTTCTTCTGCATTGTTTGTTGTTTCAATTTCTTGCTCTTATTCTGATTCTTCTGCTTCTCCGCAGCTTAATTTTCTGTTATTTCTGCTTTTTCGGCTATTTCTTTGGTTATTTCTGCTTTTTACTCTTATTCTTCTGTTTCTTCTGCTTGTTCTTCTTGGTCTCCTAGTTCTTGTTCCTCTCGTATTTCTACATCTCCTTTTTTCTTCTTTTTCAACTTCTTCTGTTTCTAATGCATTTTCTGCTTTTTCAATTACTTCTTCTGCTTCAGCTTTTTCTTCACCTTATTCTTCTCTTATTTCTGCTATTTCGGCTTATTCTCCTGTTATTTCTGCTTTTCGCTTATTCTTTTGTTATTTCTGCTTTTTCCTCTTATTCCCATGTTTCTTCTTCTTGTTCTTCTTGTTCTTCTACTTCTTCTTGTAGTTCTACATATCCTTCTTCTTCTTCTTCTTCTTCATCTTATTCTGTTTCTAATGCATTTTCTGCTTTTCAATTGTTGCTTCTTCTTCAGCTCATTCTTCTGTTATTTCTGCTTTTTCGGCTTTTTCTTCTGTTATTGCTGCTTTTTCGGCTTATTCTTCTGTTATTTTTGCTTTTTCCTCTGATTCTTCTGTTTCTTCCTCTTGTTCTTACAGTTTCTCTTGTTCTTCTTTCACTTCTATATCTCCTTCATCTTCATCTTCTTCGGTTTCCTCTGCATTTTTTTGCTTTTTCAATTACTTCTCCTGCTTCCTCTGCTTCATATTCAGCTTATTCTATTATTTCTGCTTTTTCGGCTTATTCTTGTTATTTCTGCTTTTTCGGCTTACTCATCTGTTATTTCTGATTTATCCTCTTATTCCCCTGTCTCTTCTTCTTGTTCGTCTTGTTCTTCTAGCTCCTCTTGTTCTTCTTGTAATTCTACATCTCCTTCTTCTTCTTCATCTTTCTGTTTCTTCTGCATTGTTTGTTGTTTCAATTTCTTGCTCTTATTCTGATTCTTCTGCTTCTCCGCAGCTTAATTTTCTGTTATTTCTGCTTTTTCGGCTATTTCTTTGGTTATTTCTGCTTTTTACTCTTATTCTTCTGTTTCTTCTGCTTGTTCTTCTTGTTCTCCTAGTTCTTGTTCCTCTCGTATTTCTACATCTCCTTTTTTCTTCTTTTTCAACTTCTTCTGTTTCTAATGCATTTTCTGCTTTTTCAATTACTTCTTCTTCTGCTTCAGCTTTTTCTTCACCTTATTCTTCTCTTATTTCTGCTATTTCGGCTTATTCTCCTGTTATTTCTGCTTTTCGCTTATTCTTTTGTTATTTCTGCTTTTTCCTCTTATTCCCATGTTTCTTCTTCTTGTTCTTCTTGTTCTTGTACTTCTTCTTGTAGTTCTACATATCCTTCTTCTTCTTCTTCTTCTTCATCTTATTCTGTTTCTAATGCATTTTCTGCTTTTCAATTGTTGCTTCTTCTTCAGCTCATTCTTCTGTTATTTCTGCTTTTTCGGCTTTTTCTTCTGTTATTGCTGCTTTTTCGGCTTATTCTTCTGTTATTTTTGCTTTTGCTCTGATTCTTCTGTTTCTTCCTCTTGTTCTTACAGTTTCTCTTGTTCTTCTTTCACTTCTATATCTCCTTCGTCTTCATCTTCTTCGGTTTCCTCTGCATTTTTTTGCTTTTTCAATTACTTCTTCTGCTTCCTCTGCTTCATATTCAGCTTATTCTGTAATTTCTGCTTTTTCGGCTTATTCTTGTTATTTCTGATTTTTCGGCTTACTCATCTGTTATTTCTGATTTATCCTCTTATTCCCCTGTTTCTTCTTCTTGTTCGTCTTGTTCTTCTAGCTCCTCTTGTTCTTCTTGTAATTCTACATCTCCTTCTTCTTCTTCATCTTTCTGTTTCTTCTGCATTGTTTGTTGTTTCAATTTCTTGCTCTTATTCTGATTCTTCTGCTTTTCCGCAGCTTAATTTTCTGTTATTTCTGCATTTTCGGCTATTTCTTTGGTTATTTCTGCTTTTTACTCTTATTCTTCTGTTTCTTCTGCTTGTTCTTCTTGTTCTCCTAGTTCTTGTTCATCTCGTATTTCTACATCTCCTTTTTTCTTCTTTTTCAACTTCTTCTGTTTCTAATGCATTTTCTGCTTTTTCACTTACTTCTTCTGCTTCAGCTTTTTCTTCACCTTATTCTTCTCTTATTTCTGCTATTTCGGGTTATTCTCCTGTTATTTCTTCTTTTCGCTTATTCTTTTGTTATTTCTGCTTTTTCCTCTTATTCCCATGTTTCTTCTTCTTGTTCTTCGTGTTCTTCTAATTCTTCTAGTAGTTCTACATATCCTTCTCCTTCTCCTTCTTCTTCTTCTTCATCTTATACTGTTTCTAATGCATTTTCTGCTTTTCAATTACTGCTTCTTCTGCTTCTTCTTCAGCTTATTCTTCTGTTATTTCTGCTTTTTCTTCTGTTATTGCTGCTTTTTCGGCTCATTCTTCTGTTATTTTTGCTTTTTCCTCTGATTCTTCTGTTTCTTCCTCTTGTTCTTACAGTTTCTCTTGTTCTTCTTTCACTTCTATATCTCCTTCGTCTTCATCTTCTTCGGTTTCCTCTGCATTTTTTTGCTTTTTCAATTACTTCTTCTGCTTCCTCTGCTTCATATTCAGCTTATTCTGTAATTTCTGCTTTTTCGGCTTATTCTTGTTATTTCTGCTTTTTCGGCTTACTCTT
The DNA here is from genome assembly GCF_964194135.1 of Talpa europaea. NCBI lineage: Eukaryota > Metazoa > Chordata > Mammalia > Eulipotyphla > Talpidae > Talpa > Talpa europaea. Next base: position 7,150 of record NW_028167968.1, read on the forward strand.
CTTCAGCTCATTCTTCTGTTATTTCTGTTTTTTCGGCTTTTTCTTCTGTTATTGCTGCTTTTTCGGCTGATTCTTCTGTTATTTTTGCTTTTTCCTCTGATTCTTCTGTTTCTTCCTTCTTGTTCTTACAGTTTCTCTTGTTCTTCTTTCACTTCTATATCTCCTTCGTCTTCATCTTCTTCGGTTTCCTCTGCATTTTTTTGCTTTTTCAATTAATTCTTCTGCTTCCTCTGCTTCATATTCAGCTTATTCTGTTATTTCTGCTTTTTCGGCTTACTCATCTGTTATTTCTGATTTATCCTCTTATTCCCCTGTTTCTTCTTCTTGTTCGTCTTGTTCTTCTAGCTCCTCTTGTTCTTCTTGTAATTCTACATCTCCTTCTTCTTCATCATCTTTCTGTTTCTTCTGCATTGTTTGTTGTTTCAATTTCTTGCTCTTATTCTGATTCTTCTGCTTCTCCGCAGCTTAATTTTCTGTTATTTCTGCTTTTTCGGCTATTTCTTTGGTTATTTCTGCTTTTTACTCTTATTCTTCTGTTTCTTCTGCTTGTTCTTCTTGTTCTCCTAGTTCTTGTTCCTCTCGTATTTCTACATCTCCTTTTTTCTTCTTTTTCAACTTCTTCTGTTTCTAATGCATTTTCTGCTTTTTCAATTACTTCTTCTGCTTCAGCTTTTTCTTCACCTTATTCTTCTCTTATTTCTGCTATTTCGGCTTATTCTCCTGTTATTTCTGCTTTTCGCTTATTCTTTTGTTATTTCTGCTTTTTCCTCTTATTCCCATGTTTCTTCTTCTTGTTCTTCGTGTTCTTCTAATTCTTCTAGTAGTTCTACATATCCTTCTCCTTCTCCTTCTTCTTCTTCTTCATCTTATACTGTTTCTAATGCATTTTCTGCTTTTCAATTACTGCTTCTTCTGCTTCTTCTTCAGCTTATTCTTCTGTTATTTCTGCTTTTTCTTCTGTTATTGCTGCTTTTTCGGCTCATTCTTCTGTTATTTTTGCTTTTTCCTCTGATTCTTCTGTTTCTTCCTCTTGTTCTTACAGTTTCTCTTGTTCTTCTTTCACTTCTATATCTCCTTCGTCTTCATCTTCTTCGGTTTCCTCTGCATTTTTTTGCTTTTTCAATTACTTCTTCTGCTTCCTCTGCTTCATATTCAGCTTATTCTGTAGTTTCTGCTTTTTCGGCTTATTCTTGTTATTTCTGCTTTTTCGGCTTACTCGTCTGTTATTTCTGATTTATCCTCTTATTCCCCTGTTTCTTCTTCTTGTTCGTCTTGTTCTTCTAGCTCCTCTTGTTATTCTTGTAATTCTACATCTCCTTCTTCTTCTTCATCATTCTGTTTCTTCTGCATTGTTTGTTGTTTCAATTTCTTGCTCTTATTCTGATTCTTCTGCTTCTTCCGCAGCTTAATTTTCTGTTATTTCTGCTTTTTCGGCTATTTCTTTGGTTATTTCTGCTTTTTACTCTTATTCTTCTGTTTCTTCTGCTTGTTCTTCTTGGTCTCCTAGTTCTTGTTCCTCTCGTATTTCTACATCTCCTTTCTTCTTCTTTTTCAACTTCTTCTGTTTCTAATGCATTTTCTGCTTTTTCAATTACTTCTTCTTCTGCATCAGCTTTTTCTTCACCTTATACTTCTCTTATTTCTGCTATTTCGGCTTATTCTCCTGTTAATTCTGCTTTTCGCTTATTCTTTTGTTATTTCTGCTTTTTCCTCTTATTCCCATGTTTCTTCTTCTTGTTCTTCTTGTTCTTCTACTTCTTCTAGTAGTTCTACATATCCTTCTCCTTCTTCTTCTTCTTCATCTTATTCTGTTTCTAATGCATTATCTGCTTTTCAATTACTGCTTCTTCTGCTTCTTCTTCAGCTTATTCTTCTGTTATTTCTGCTTTTTCTTCTGTTATTGCTGCTATTTCGGCTCATTCTTCTGTTATTTTTGCTTTTTCCTCTGATTCTTCTGTTTCTTCCTCTTGTTCTTACAGTTTCTCTTGTTCTTCTTTCACTTCTATATCTCCTTCGTCTTCATCTTCTTCGGTTTCCTCTGCATTTTTTTGCTTTTTCAATTACTTCTCCTGCTTCCTCTGCTTCATATTCAGCTTATTCTATTATTTCTGCTTTTTCGGCTTATTCTTGTTATTTCTGCTTTTTCGGCTTACTCATCTGTTATTTCTGATTTATCCTCTTATTCCCCTGTTTCTTCTTCTTGTTCGTCTTGTTCTTCTAGCTCCTCTTGTTCTTGTAATTTTACATCTCCTTCTTCTTCATCATCTTTCTGTTTCTTCTGCATTGATTGTTGTTTCAATTTCTTGCTCTTATTCTGATTCTTCTGCTTCTCCGCAGCTTAATTTTCTGTTATTTCTGCTTTTTCGGCTATTTCTTTGGTTATTTCTGCTTTTTACTCTTATTCTTCTTTTTCTTCTGCTTGTTCTTCTTGTTCTCCTAGTTCTTGTTCCTCTCGTATTTCTACATCTCCTTTTTTCTTCTTTTTCAACTTCTTCTGTTTCTAATGCATTTTCTGCTTTTTCAATTACTTCTTCTTCTGCTTCAGCTTTTTCTTCACCTTATTCTTCTCTTATTTCTGCTATTTCGGCTTATTCTCCTGTTATTTCTGCTTTTCGCTTATTCTTTTGTTATTTCTGCTTTTTCCTCTTATTCCCATGTTTCTTCTTCTTTTTCTTCTTGTTCTTCTACTTCTTCTTGTAGTTCTACATATCCTTCTTCTTCTTCTTCTTCTTCATCTTATTCTGTTTCTAATGCATTTTCTGCTTTTCAATTGTTGCTTCTTCTTCAGCTCATTCTTCTGTTATTTCTGTTTTTTCGGCTTTTTCTTCTGTTATTGCTGCTTTTTCGGCTTATTCTTCTGTTATTTTTGCTTTTTCCTCTGATTCTTCTGTTTCTTCCTCTTGTTCTTACAGTTTCTCTTGTTCTTCTTTCACTTCTATATCTCCTTCGTCTTCATCTTCTTCGGTTTCCTCTGCATTTTTTTGCTTTTTCAATTACTTCTTCTGCTTCCTCTGCTTCATATTCACCTTATTCTGTAATTTCTGCTTTTTCGGCTTATTCTTGTTATTTCTGATTTTTCGGCTTACTCATCTGTTATTTCTGATTTATCCTCTTTTTCCCCTGTTTCTTCTTCTTGTTCGTCTTGTTCTTCTAGCTCCTCTTGTTCTTCTTGTAATTCTACATCTCCTTCTTCTTCTTCATCTTTCTGTTTCTTCTGCATTGTTTGTTGTTTCAATTTCTTGCTCTTATTCTGATTCTTCTGCTTCTCCGCAGCTTAATTTTCTGTTATTTCTGCTTTTTCGGCTATTTCTTTGGTTATTTCTGCTTTTTACTCTTATTCTTCTGTTTCTTCTGCTTGTTCTTCTTGGTCTCCTAGTTCTTGTTCCTCTCGTATTTCTACATCTCCTTTTTTCTTCTTTTTCAACTTCTTCTGTTTCTAATGCATTTTCTGCTTTTTCAATTACTTCTTCTGCTTCAGCTTTTTCTTCACCTTATTCTTCTCTTATTTCTGCTATTTCGGCTTATTCTCCTGTTATTTCTGCTTTTCGCTTATTCTTTTGTTATTTCTGCTTTTTCCTCTTATTCCCATGTTTCTTCTTCTTGTTCTTCTTGTTCTTCTACTTCTTCTTGTAGTTCTACATATCCTTCTTCTTCTTCTTCTTCTTCATCTTATTCTGTTTCTAATGCATTTTCTGCTTTTCAATTGTTGCTTCTTCTTCAGCTCATTCTTCTGTTATTTCTGCTTTTTCGGCTTTTTCTTCTGTTATTGCTGCTTTTTCGGCTTATTCTTCTGTTATTTTTGCTTTTTCCTCTGATTCTTCTGTTTCTTCCTCTTGTTCTTACAGTTTCTCTTGTTCTTCTTTCACTTCTATATCTCCTTCATCTTCATCTTCTTCGGTTTCCTCTGCATTTTTTTGCTTTTTCAATTACTTCTCCTGCTTCCTCTGCTTCATATTCAGCTTATTCTATTATTTCTGCTTTTTCGGCTTATTCTTGTTATTTCTGCTTTTTCGGCTTACTCATCTGTTATTTCTGATTTATCCTCTTATTCCCCTGTCTCTTCTTCTTGTTCGTCTTGTTCTTCTAGCTCCTCTTGTTCTTCTTGTAATTCTACATCTCCTTCTTCTTCTTCATCTTTCTGTTTCTTCTGCATTGTTTGTTGTTTCAATTTCTTGCTCTTATTCTGATTCTTCTGCTTCTCCGCAGCTTAATTTTCTGTTATTTCTGCTTTTTCGGCTATTTCTTTGGTTATTTCTGCTTTTTACTCTTATTCTTCTGTTTCTTCTGCTTGTTCTTCTTGTTCTCCTAGTTCTTGTTCCTCTCGTATTTCTACATCTCCTTTTTTCTTCTTTTTCAACTTCTTCTGTTTCTAATGCATTTTCTGCTTTTTCAATTACTTCTTCTTCTGCTTCAGCTTTTTCTTCACCTTATTCTTCTCTTATTTCTGCTATTTCGGCTTATTCTCCTGTTATTTCTGCTTTTCGCTTATTCTTTTGTTATTTCTGCTTTTTCCTCTTATTCCCATGTTTCTTCTTCTTGTTCTTCTTGTTCTTGTACTTCTTCTTGTAGTTCTACATATCCTTCTTCTTCTTCTTCTTCTTCATCTTATTCTGTTTCTAATGCATTTTCTGCTTTTCAATTGTTGCTTCTTCTTCAGCTCATTCTTCTGTTATTTCTGCTTTTTCGGCTTTTTCTTCTGTTATTGCTGCTTTTTCGGCTTATTCTTCTGTTATTTTTGCTTTTGCTCTGATTCTTCTGTTTCTTCCTCTTGTTCTTACAGTTTCTCTTGTTCTTCTTTCACTTCTATATCTCCTTCGTCTTCATCTTCTTCGGTTTCCTCTGCATTTTTTTGCTTTTTCAATTACTTCTTCTGCTTCCTCTGCTTCATATTCAGCTTATTCTGTAATTTCTGCTTTTTCGGCTTATTCTTGTTATTTCTGATTTTTCGGCTTACTCATCTGTTATTTCTGATTTATCCTCTTATTCCCCTGTTTCTTCTTCTTGTTCGTCTTGTTCTTCTAGCTCCTCTTGTTCTTCTTGTAATTCTACATCTCCTTCTTCTTCTTCATCTTTCTGTTTCTTCTGCATTGTTTGTTGTTTCAATTTCTTGCTCTTATTCTGATTCTTCTGCTTTTCCGCAGCTTAATTTTCTGTTATTTCTGCATTTTCGGCTATTTCTTTGGTTATTTCTGCTTTTTACTCTTATTCTTCTGTTTCTTCTGCTTGTTCTTCTTGTTCTCCTAGTTCTTGTTCATCTCGTATTTCTACATCTCCTTTTTTCTTCTTTTTCAACTTCTTCTGTTTCTAATGCATTTTCTGCTTTTTCACTTACTTCTTCTGCTTCAGCTTTTTCTTCACCTTATTCTTCTCTTATTTCTGCTATTTCGGGTTATTCTCCTGTTATTTCTTCTTTTCGCTTATTCTTTTGTTATTTCTGCTTTTTCCTCTTATTCCCATGTTTCTTCTTCTTGTTCTTCGTGTTCTTCTAATTCTTCTAGTAGTTCTACATATCCTTCTCCTTCTCCTTCTTCTTCTTCTTCATCTTATACTGTTTCTAATGCATTTTCTGCTTTTCAATTACTGCTTCTTCTGCTTCTTCTTCAGCTTATTCTTCTGTTATTTCTGCTTTTTCTTCTGTTATTGCTGCTTTTTCGGCTCATTCTTCTGTTATTTTTGCTTTTTCCTCTGATTCTTCTGTTTCTTCCTCTTGTTCTTACAGTTTCTCTTGTTCTTCTTTCACTTCTATATCTCCTTCGTCTTCATCTTCTTCGGTTTCCTCTGCATTTTTTTGCTTTTTCAATTACTTCTTCTGCTTCCTCTGCTTCATATTCAGCTTATTCTGTAATTTCTGCTTTTTCGGCTTATTCTTGTTATTTCTGCTTTTTCGGCTTACTCTTCTTCAGCTCATTCTTCTGTTATTTCTGTTTTTTCGGCTTTTTCTTCTGTTATTGCTGCTTTTTCGGCTGATTCTTCTGTTATTTTTGCTTTTTCCTCTGATTCTTCTGTTTCTTCCTTCTTGTTCTTACAGTTTCTCTTGTTCTTCTTTCACTTCTATATCTCCTTCGTCTTCATCTTCTTCGGTTTCCTCTGCATTTTTTTGCTTTTTCAATTAATTCTTCTGCTTCCTCTGCTTCATATTCAGCTTATTCTGTTATTTCTGCTTTTTCGGCTTACTCATCTGTTATTTCTGATTTATCCTCTTATTCCCCTGTTTCTTCTTCTTGTTCGTCTTGTTCTTCTAGCTCCTCTTGTTCTTCTTGTAATTCTACATCTCCTTCTTCTTCATCATCTTTCTGTTTCTTCTGCATTGTTTGTTGTTTCAATTTCTTGCTCTTATTCTGATTCTTCTGCTTCTCCGCAGCTTAATTTTCTGTTATTTCTGCTTTTTCGGCTATTTCTTTGGTTATTTCTGCTTTTTACTCTTATTCTTCTGTTTCTTCTGCTTGTTCTTCTTGTTCTCCTAGTTCTTGTTCCTCTCGTATTTCTACATCTCCTTTTTTCTTCTTTTTCAACTTCTTCTGTTTCTAATGCATTTTCTGCTTTTTCAATTACTTCTTCTTCTGCTTCAGCTTTTTCTTCACCTTATTCTTCTCTTATTTCTGCTATTTCGGCTTATTCTCCTGTTATTTCTGCTTTTCGCTTATTCTTTTGTTATTTCTGCTTTTTCCTCTTATTCCCATGTTTCTTCTTCTTGTTCTTCTTGTTCTTCTACTTCTTCTTGTAGTTCTACATATCCTTCTTCTTCTTCTTCTTCTTCATCTTATTCTGTTTCTAATGCATTTTCTGCTTTTCAATTGTTGCTTCTTCTTCAGCTCATTCTTCTGTTATTTCTGCTTTTTCGGCTTTTTCTTTGTTATTGCTGCTTTTTCGGCTTATTCTTCTGTTATTTTTGCTTTTTCCTCTGATTCTTCTGTTAATTCCTCTTGTTCTTACAGTTTCTCTTGTTCTTCTTTCACTTCTATATCTCCTTCGTCTTCATCTTCTTCGGTTTCCTCTGCATTTTTTTGCTTTTTCAATTACTTCTTCTGCTTCCTCTGCTTCATATTCAGCTTATTTTGTTATTTCTGCTTTTTCGGCTTACTCATCTGTTATTTCTGATTTATCCTCTTATTCCCCTGTTTCTTCTTCTTGTTCGTCTTGTTCTTCTAGCTCCTCTTGTTCTTCTTGTAATTCTACATCTCCTTCTTCTTCTTCATCTTTCTGTTTCTTCAGCATTGTTTCTTTTTTCAATTTCTTGCTCTTATTCTGATTCTTCTGTTTCTCCGCAGCTTAATTTTCTGTTATTTCTGCTTTTTCGGCTATTTCTTTGGTTATTTCTGCTTTTTACTTTTATTTTTCTTTTTCTTCTGCTTGTTCTTCTTGGTCTCCTAGTTCTTGTTCCTCTCGTATTTCTACATCTCCTTTTTTCTTCTTTTTCAACTTCTTCTGTTTCTAATGCATTTTCTGCCTTTTCAATTACTTCTTCTGCTTCAGCTTTTTCTTCACCTTATTCTTCTCTTATTTCTGTTATTTCGGCTTATTCTCCTGTTATTTCTGCTTTTCGCTTATTCTTTTGTTATTTCTGCTTTTTCCTCTTATTCCCATGTTTCTTCTTCTTGTTCTTCTTGTTCTTCTACTTCTTCTAGTAGTTCTACATATCCTTCTCCTTCTTCTTCTTCTTCATCTTATTCTTTTTCTAATGCATTTTCTGCTTTTCAATTACTGCTTCTTCTGCTTCTTCTTCAGCTTATTCTTCTGTTATTTCTGCTTTTTCTTCTGTTATTGCTGCTTTTTCGGCTCATTCTTCTGTTATTTTTGCTCTTTCCTCTGATTCTTCTGTTTCTTCCTCTTGTTCTTACAGTTTCTCTTGTTCTTCTTTCACTTCTATATCTCCTTCGTCTTCATCTTCTTCGGTTTCCTCTGCATTTTTTTGCTTTTTCAATTACTTCTCCTGCTTCCCCTGCTTCATATTCAGCTTATTCTATTATTTCTGCTTTTTCGGCTTATTCTTGTTATTTCTGCTTTTTCGGCTTACTCATCTGTTATTTCTGATTTATCCTCTTATTCCCCTGTTTCTTCTTCTTGTTCGTCTTGTTCTTCTAGCTCCTCTTGTTCTTCTTGTAATTCTACATCTCCTTCTTCTTCTTCATCTTTCTGTTTCTTCTGCATTGTTTGTTGTTTCACTTTCTTGCTCTTATACTGATTCTTCTGCTTCTCCGCAGCTTAATTTTCTGTTATTTCTGCTTTTTCGGCTATTTCTTTGGTTATTTCTGCTTTTTACTCTTATTCTTCTGTTTCTTCTGCTTGTTCTTCTTGTTCTCCTAGTTCTTGTTCCTCTCGTATTTCTACATCTCCTTTTTTCTTCTTTTTCAACTTCTTCTGTTTCTAATGCATTTTCTGCTTTTTCAATTACTTCTTCTTCTGCTTCAGCTTTTTCTTCACCTTATTCTTCTCTTATTTCTGCTATTTCGGCTTATTCTCCTGTTATTTCTGCTTTTCGCTTATTCTTTTGTTATTTCTGCTTTTTCCTCTTATTCCCATGTTTCTTCTTCTTGTTCTTCTTGTTCTTCTACTTCTTCTTGTAGTTCTACATATCCTTCTTCTTCTTCTTCTTCTTCATCTTATTCTGTTTCTAATGCATTTTCTGCTTTTCAATTGTTGCTTCTTCTTCAGCTCATTCTTCTGTTATTTCTGCTTTTTCGGCTTTTTCTTTGTTATTGCTGCTTTTTCGGCTTATTCTTCTGTTATTTTTGCTTTTTCCTCTGATTCTTCTGTTAATTCCTCTTGTTCTTACAGTTTCTCTTGTTCTTCTTTCACTTCTATATCTCCTTCGTCTTCATCTTCTTCGGTTTCCTCTGCATTTTTTTGCTTTTTCAATTACTTCTTCTGCTTCCTCTGCTTCATATTCAGCTTATTTTGTTATTTCTGCTTTTTCGGCTTACTCATCTGTTATTTCTGATTTATCCTCTTATTCCCCTGTTTCTTCTTCTTGTTCGTCTTGTTCTTCTAGCTCCTCTTGTTCTTCTTGTAATTCTACATCTCCTTCTTCTTCTTCATCTTTCTGTTTCTTCAGCATTGTTTCTTTTTTCAATTTCTTGCTCTTATTCTGATTCTTCTGTTTCTCCGCAGCTTAATTTTCTGTTATTTCTGCTTTTTCGGCTATTTCTTTGGTTATTTCTGCTTTTTACTTTTATTTTTCTTTTTCTTCTGCTTGTTCTTCTTGGTCTCCTAGTTCTTGTTCCTCTCGTATTTCTACATCTCCTTTTTTCTTCTTTTTCAACTTCTTCTGTTTCTAATGCATTTTCTGCCTTTTCAATTACTTCTTCTGCTTCAGCTTTTTCTTCACCTTATTCTTCTCTTATTTCTGTTATTTCGGCTTATTCTCCTGTTATTTCTGCTTTTCGCTTATTCTTTTGTTATTTCTGCTTTTTCCTCTTATTCCCATGTTTCTTCTTCTTGTTCTTCTTGTTCTTCTACTTCTTCTAGTAGTTCTACATATCCTTCTCCTTCTTCTTCTTCTTCATCTTATTCTTTTTCTAATGCATTTTCTGCTTTTCAATTACTGCTTCTTCTGCTTCTTCTTCAGCTTATTCTTCTGTTATTTCTGCTTTTTCTTCTGTTATTGCTGCTTTTTCGGCTCATTCTTCTGTTATTTTTGCTCTTTCCTCTGATTCTTCTGTTTCTTCCTCTTGTTCTTACAGTTTCTCTTGTTCTTCTTTCACTTCTATATCTCCTTCGTCTTCATCTTCTTCGGTTTCCTCTGCATTTTTTTGCTTTTTCAATTACTTCTCCTGCTTCCCCTGCTTCATATTCAGCTTATTCTATTATTTCTGCTTTTTCGGCTTATTCTTGTTATTTCTGCTTTTTCGGCTTACTCATCTGTTATTTCTGATTTATCCTCTTATTCCCCTGTTTCTTCTTCTTGTTCGTCTTGTTCTTCTAGCTCCTCTTGTTCTTCTTGTAATTCTACATCTCCTTCTTCTTCTTCATCTTTCTGTTTCTTCTGCATTGTTTGTTGTTTCACTTTCTTGCTCTTATACTGATTCTTCTGCTTCTCCGCAGCTTAATTTTCTGTTATTTCTGCTTTTTCGGCTATTTCTTTGGTTATTTCTGCTTTTTACTCTTATTCTTCTGTTTCTTCTGCTTGTTCTTCTTGTTCTCCTAGTTCTTGTTCCTCTCGTATTTCTACATCTCCTTTTTTCTTCTTTTTCAACTTCTTCTGTTTCTAATGCATTTTCTGCGTTTTCAATTACTTCTTCTTCTGCTTCAGCTTTTTCTTCACCTTATTCTTCTCTTATTTCTGCTATTTCGGCTTATTCTCCTGTTATTTCTGCTTTTCGCTTATTCTTTTGTTATTTCTGCTTTTTCCTCTTATTCCCATGTTTCTTCTTCTTGTTCTTTTTGTTCTTCTACTTCTTCTTGTAGTTCTACATATCCTTCTTCTTCTTCTTCTTCTTCATCTTATTCTGTTTCTAATGCATTTTCTGCTTTTCAATTGTTGCTTCTTCTTCAGCTCATTATTCTGTTATTTCTGCTTTTTCGGCTTTTTCTTCTGTTATTGCTGCTTTTTCGGCTTATTCTTCTGTTATTTTTGCTTTTTCCTCTGATTCTTCTGTTTCTTCCTCTTGTTCTTACAGTTTCTCTTGTTCTTCTTTCACTTCTATATCTCCTTCGTCTTCATCTTCTTCGGTTTCCTCTGCATTTTTTTGCTTTTTCAATTACTTCTTCTGCTTCCTCTGCTTCATATTCAGCTTATTCTGTTATTTCTGCTTTTTCGGCTTACTCATCTGTTATTTCTGATTTATCCTCTTATTCCCCTGTTTCTTCTTCTTGTTCGTCTTGTTCTTCTAGCTCCTCTTGTTCTTCTTGTAATTCTACATCTCCTTCTTCTTCTTCATCTTTCTGTTTCTTCTGCATTGTTTCTTTTTTCAATTTCTTGCTCTTATTCTGATTCTTCTGTTTCTCCGCAGCTTAATTTTCTGTTATTTCTGCTTTTTCGGCTATTTCTTTGGTTATTTCTGCTTTTTACTCTTATTCTTCTGTTTCTTCTGCTTGTTCTTCTTGGTCTCCTAGTTCTTGTTCCTCTCGTATTTCTACATCTCCTTTTTTCTTCTTTTTCAACTTCTTCTGTTTCTAATGCATTTTCTGCTTTTTCAATTCCTTCTTCTTCTGCTTCAGCTTTTTCTTCACCTTATTCTTCTCTTATTTCTGCTATTTCGGCTTATTCTCCTGTTATTTCTGCTTTTCGCTTATTCTTTTGTTATTTCTGCTTTTTCCTCTTATTCCCATGTTTCTTCTTCTTGTTCTTCTTGTTCTTCTACTTCTTCTAGTAGTTCTACATATCCTTCTCCTTCTTCTTCTTCTTCATCTTATTCTGTTTCTAATGCATTTTCTGCTTTTCAATTACTGCTTCTTCTGCTTCTTCTTCAGCTTATTCTTCTGTTATTTCTGCTTTTTCTTCTGTTATTGCTGCTTTTTCGGCTCATTCTTCTGTTATTTTTGCTTTTTCCTCTGATTCTTCTGTTTCTTCCTCTTGTTCTTACAGTTTCTCTTGTTCTTCTTTCACTTCTATATCTCCTTCGTCTTCATCTTCTTCGGTTTCCTCTGCATTTTTTTGCTTTTTCAATTACTTCTCCTGCTTCCTCTGCTTCATATTCAGCTTATTCTATTATTTCTGCTTTTTCGGCTTATTCTTGTTATTTCTGCTTTTTCGGCTTACTCATCTGTTATTTCTGATTTATCCTCTTATTCCCCTGTTTCTTCTTCTTGTTCGTCTTGTTCTTCTAGCTCCTCTTGTTCTTGTAATTTTACATCTCCTTCTTCTTCATCATCTTTCTGTTTCTTCTGCATTGATTGTTTTTTCAATTTCTTGCTCTTATTCTGATTCTTCTGCTTCTCCGCAGCTTAATTTTCTGTTATTTCTGCTTTTTCGGCTATTTCTTTGGTTATTTCTGCTTTTTACTCTTATTCTTCTTTTTCTTCTGCTTGTTCTTCTTGTTCTCCTAGTTCTTGTTCCTCTCGTATTTCTACATCTCCTTTTTTCTTCTTTTTCAACTTCTTCTGTTTCTAATGCATTTTCTGCTTTTTCAATTACTTCTTCTTCTGCTTCAGCTTTTTCTTCACCTTATTCTTCTCTTATTTCTGCTATTTCGGCTTATTCTCCTGTTATTTCTGCTTTTCGCTTATTCTTTTGTTATTTCTGCTTTTTCCTCTTATTCCCATGTTTCTTCTTCTTGTTCTTCTTGTTCTTCTACTTCTTCTTGTAGTTCTACATATCCTTCTTCTTCTTCTTCTTCTTCATCTTATTCTGTTTCTAATGCATTTTCTGCTTTTCAATTGTTGCTTCTTCTTCAGCTCATTCTTCTGTTATTTCTGTTTTTTCGGCTTTTTCTTCTGTTATTGCTGCTTTTTCGGCTGATTCTTCTGTTATTTTTGCTTTTTCCTCTGATTCTTCTGTTTCTTCCTCTTGTTCTTACAGTTTCTCTTCTTCTTCTTTCACTTCTATATCTCCTTCGTCTTCATCTTCTTCGGTTCCCTCTGCATTTTTTTGCTTTTTCAATTACTTCTTCTGCTTCCTCTGCTTCATATTCACCTTATTCTGTAATTTCTGCTTTTTCGGCTTATTCTTGTTATTTCTGATTTTTCGGCTTACTCATCTGTTATTTCTGATTTATCCTCTTATTCCCCTGTTTCTTCTTCTTGTTCGTCTTGTTCTTCTAGCTCCTCTTGTTCTTCTTGTAATTCTACATCTCCTTCTTCTTCTTCATCTTTCTGTTTCTTCTGCATTGTTTGTTGTTTCAATTTCTTGCTCTTATTCTGATTCTTCTGCTTCTCCGCAGCTTAATTTTCTGTTATTTCTGCTTTTTCGGCTATTTCTTTGGTTATTTCTGCTTTTTACTCTTATTCTTCTGTTTCTTCTGCTTGTTCTTCTTGGTCTCCTAGTTCTTGTTCCTCTCGTATTTCTACATCTCCTTTTTTCTTCTTTTTCAACTTCTTCTGTTTCTAATGCATTTTCTGCTTTTTCAATTACTTCTTCTGCTTCAGCTTTTTCTTCACCTTATTCTTCTCTTATTTCTGCTATTTCGGCTTATTCTCCTGTTATTTCTGCTTTTCGCTTATTCTTTTGTTATTTCTGCTTTTTCCTCTTATTCCCATGTTTCTTCTTCTTGTTCTTCTTGTTCTTCTACTTCTTCTTGTAGTTCTACATATCCTTCTTCTTCTTCTTCTTCTTCATCTTATTCTGTTTCTAATGCATTTTCTGCTTTTCAATTGTTGCTTCTTCTTCAGCTCATTCTTCTGTTATTTCTGCTTTTTCGGCTTTTTCTTCTGTTATTGCTGCTTTTTCGGCTTATTCTTCTGTTATTTTTGCTTTTTACTCTGATTCTTCTGTTTCTTCCTCTTGTTCTTACAGTTTCTCTTCTTCTTCTTTCACTTCTATATCTCCTTCGTCTTCATCTTCTTCGGTTTCCTCTGCAGTTTTTGCTTTTTCAATTACTTCTTCTGCTTCCTCTGCTTCATATTCACCTTATTCTGTAATTTCTGCTTTTTCGGCTTATTCTTGTTATTTCTGATTTTTCGGCTTACTCATCTGTTATTTCTGATTTATCCTCTTATTCCCCTGTTTCTTCTTCTTGTTCCTCTTGTTCTTCTAGCTCCTCTTGTTCTTCTTGTAATTCTACATCTCCTTCTTCTTCTTCATCTTTCTGTTTCTTCTGCATTGTTTGTTGTTTCAATTTCTTGCTCTTATTCTGATTCTTCTGCTTCTTCCGCAGCTTAATTTTCTGTTATTTCTGCTTTTTCGGCTATTTCTTTGGTTATTTCTGCTTTTTACTCTTATTCTTCTGTTTCTTCTGCTTGTTCTTCTTGGTCTCCTAGTTCTTGTTCCTCTCGTATTTCTACATCTCCTTTTTTCTTCTTTTTCAACTTCTTCTGTTTCTAATGCATTTTCTGCTTTTTCAATTCCTTCTTCTTCTGCTTCAGCTTTTTCTTCACCTTATTCTTCTCTTATTTCTGCTATTTCGGCTTATTCTCCTGTTATTTATGCTTTTCGCTTATTCTTTTGTTATTTCTGCTTTTTCCTCTTATTCCCATGTTTCTTCTTCTTGTTCTTCTTGTTCTTCTACTTCTTCTAGTAGTTCTACATATCCTTCTCCTTCTTCTTCTTCTTCATCTTATTCTGTTTCTAATGCATTTTCTGCTTTTCAATTACTGCTTCTTCTGCTTCTTCTTCAGCTTATTCTTCCGTTATTTCTGCTTTTTCTTCTGTTATTGCTGCTTTTTCGGCTCATTCTTCTGTTATTTTTGCTATTTCCTCTGTTTCTTCTCTTTCTTCCTCTTGTTCTTACAGTTTCTCTTGTTCTTCTTTCACTTCTATATCTCCTTCGTCTTCATCTTCTTCGGTTTCCTCTGCATATTTTTGCTTTTTCTATTACTTCTTCTGCTTCCTCTGTTTCAAATTCAGCTTATTCTGTTATTTCTGCTTTTTCGGCTTATTCTTGTTATATCTGCTTTTTCGGCTTACTCATCTGTTATTTCTGATTTATCCTCTTATTCCCCGGTTTCTTCTTCTTGTTCGTCTTGTTCTTCTAGCTCCTCTTGTTCTTCTTGTAATTCTACATCTACTTCTTCTTCATCATCTTTCTGTTTCTTCTGCATTGTTTGTTGTTTCAATTTCTTGCTCTTATTCTGATTCTTCTGCTTCTCCGCAGCTTAATTTTCTGTTATTTCTGCTTTTTCGGCTATTTCTTTGGTTATTTCTGCTTTTTACTCTTATTCTTCTGTTTCTTCTGCTTGTTCTTCTTGTTCTCCTAGTTCTTGTTCCTCTCGTATTTCTACATCTCCTTTTTTCTTCTTTTTCAACTTCTTCTGTTTCTAATGCATTTTCTGCTTTTTCAATTACTTCTTCTTCTGCTTCAGCTTTTTCTTCACCTTATTCTTCTCTTATTTCTGCTATTTCGGCTTATTCTCCTGCTATTTCTGCTTTTCGCTTATTCTTTTGTTATTTCTGCTTTTTCCTCTTATTCCCATGTTTCTTCTTCTTGTTCTTCTTGTTCTTCTACTTCTTCTTGTAGTTCTACATATCCTTCTTCTTCTTCTTCTTCATCATCTTATTCTGTTTCTAATGCATTTTCTGCTTTTCAATTGTTGCTTCTTCTTCAGCTCATTCTTCTGTTATTTCTGCTTTTTCGGCTTTTTCTTCTGTTATTGCTGCTTTTTCGGCTTATTCTTCTGTTATTTTTGCTTTTTCCTCTGATTCTTCTGTTTCTTCCTCTTGTTCTTACAGTTTCTCTTGTTCTTCTTTCACTTCTATATCTCCTTCGTCTTCATCTTCTTCGGTTTCCTCTGCATTTTTTTGCTTTTTCAATTACTTCTTCTGCTTCCTCTGCTTCATATTCAGCTTATTTTGTTATTTCTGCTTTTTCGGCTTACTCATCTGTTATTTCTGATTTATCCTCTTATTCCCCTGTTTCTTCTTCTTGTTCGTCTTGTTCTTCTAGCTCCTCTTGTTCTTCTTGTAATTCTACATCTCCTTCTTCTTCTTCATCTTTCTGTTTCTTCTGCATTGTTTGTTGTTTCACTTTCTTGCTCTTATTCTGATTCTTCTGCTTCTCCTCAGCTTAATTTTCTGTTATTTCTGCTTTTTCGGCTATTTCTTTGGTTATTTCTGCTTTTTACTCTTATTCTTCTGTTTCTTCTGCTTGTTCTTCTTGTTCTCCTAGTTCTTGTTCCTCTCGTATTTCTACATCTCCTTTTTTCTTCTTTTTCAACTTCTTCTGTTTCTAATGCATTTTCTGCTTTTTCAATTACTTCTTCTTCTGCTTCAGCTTTTTCTTCACCTTATTCTTCTCTTATTTCTGCTATTTCGGCTTATTCTCCTGTTATTTCTGCTTTTCGCTTATTCTTTTGTTATTTCTGCTTTTTCCTCTTATTCCCATGTTTCTTCTTCTTGTTCTTCTTGTTCTTCTACTTCTTCTTGTAGTTCTACATATCCTTCTTCTTCTTCTTCTTCTTCATCTTATTCTGTTTCTAATGCATTTTCTGCTTTTCAATTGTTGCTTCTTCTTCAGCTCATTCTTCTGTTATTTCTGCTTTTTCGGCTTTTTCTTCTGTTATTGCTGCTTTTTCGGCTTATTCTTCTGTTATTTTTGCTTTTTCCTCTGATTCTTCTGTTTCTTCCTCTTGTTCTTACAGTTTCTCTTATTCTTCTTTCACTTCTATATCTCCTTCGTCTTCATCTTCTTCGGTTTCCTCTGCATTTTTTTGCTTTTTCAATTACTTCTTCTGCTTCCTCTGCTTCATATTCAGCTTATTCTGTAATTTCTCCTTTTTCGGCTTATTCTTGTTATTTCTGATTTTTCGGCTTACTCATCTGTTATTTCTGATTTATCCTCTTATTCCCCTGTTTCTTCTTCTTTTCGTCTTGTTCTTCTAGCTCCTCTTGTTCTTCTTGTAATTCTACATCTCCTTCTTCTTCATCATCTTTCTGTTTCTTCTGCATTGTTTGTTGTTTCAATTTCTTGCTCTTATTCTGATTCTTCTGCTTCTCCGCAGCTTAATTTTCTGTTATTTCTGCTTTTTCGGCTATTTCTTTGGTTATTTCTGCTTTTTACTCTTATTCTTCTGTTTCTTCGGCTTGTTCTTCTTGGTCTCCTAGTTCTTGTTCCTCTCGTATTTCTACATCTCCTTTTTTCTTCTTTTTCAACTTCTTCTGTTTCTAATGCATTTTCTGCTTTTTCAATTACTTCTTCTGCTTCAGCTTTTTCTTCACCTTATTCTTCTCTTATTTCTGCTATTTCGGCTTATTCTCCTGTTATTTCTGCTTTTCGCTTATTCTTTTGTTATTTCTGCTATTTCCTCTTATTCCCATGTTTCTTCTTCTTGTTCTTCTTGTTCTTCTACTTCTTCTTGTAGTTCTACATATCCTTCTTCTTCTTCTTCTTCTTCATCTTATTCTGTTTCTAATGCATTTTCTGCTTTTCAATTGTTGCTTCTTCTTCAGCTCATTCTTCTGTTATTTCTGCTTTTTGGGCTTTTTCTTCTGTTATTGCTGCTTTTTCGGCTTATTCTTCTGTTATTTTTGCTTTTTCCTCTGATTCTTCTGTTTCTTCCTCTTGTTCTTACAGTTTCTCTTGTTCTTCTTTCACTTCTATATCTCCTTCGTCTTCATCTTCTTCGGTTTCCTCTGCATTTTTTTGCTTTTTCAATTACTTCTCCTGCTTCCTCTGCTTCATATTCAGCTTATTCTATTATTTCTGCTTTTTCGGCTTATTCTTGTTATTTCTGCTTTTTCGGCTTACTCATCTGTTATTTCTGATTTATCCTCTTATTCCCCTGTTTCTTCTTCTTGTTCGTCTTGTTCTTCTAGCTCCTCTTGTTCTTCTTGTAATTCTACATCTCCTTCTTCTTCTTCATCTTTCTGTTTCTTCTGCATTGTTTGTTGTTTCAATTTCTTGCTCTTATTCTGATTCTTCTGCTTTTCCGCAGCTTAATTTTCTGTTATTTCTGCATTTTCGGCTATTTCTTTGGTTATTTCTGCTTTTTACTCTTATTCTTCTGTTTCTTCTGCCTGTTCCTCTTGTTCTCCTAGTTCTTGTTCCTCTCGTATTTCTACATCTCCTTTTTTCTTCTTTTTCAACTTCTTCTGTTTCTAATGCATTTTCTGCTTTTTCAATTACTTCTTCTTCTGCTTCAGCTTTTTCTTCACCTTATTCTTCTCTTATTTCTGCTATTTCGGCTTATTCTCCTGTTATTTCTGCTTTTCGCTTATTCTTTTGTTATTTCTGCTTTTTCCTCTTATTCCCATGTTTCTTCTTCTTGTTCTTCTTGTTCTTCTACTTCTTCTAGTAGTTCTACATATCCTTCTCCTTCTTCTTCTTCTTCATCTTATTCTGTTTCTAATGCATTTTCTGCTTTTCAATTACTGCTTCTTCTGCTTCTTCTTCAGCTTATTCTTCCGTTATTTCTGCTTTTTCTTCTGTTATTGCTGCTTTTTCGGCTCATTCTTCTGTTATTTTTGCTATTTCCTCTGATTCTTCTCTTTCTTCCTCTTGTTCTTACAGTTTCTCTTGTTCTTCTTTCACTACTATATCTCCTTCGTCTTCATCTTCTTCGGTTTCCTCTGCATATTTTTGCTTTTTGTATTACTTCTTGTGCTTCCTCTGTTTCATATTCAGCTTATTCTGTTATTTCTGCTTTTTCGGTTTATTCTTGTTATTACTGCTTTTTCGGCTTACTCATCTGTTATTTCTGATTTATCCTCTTATTCCCCTGTTTCTTCATCTTGTTCGTCTTGTTCTTCTAGCTCCTCTTGTTCTTCTTGTAATTCTACATCTCCTTCTTCTTCATCATCATTCTGTTTCTTCTGCATTGTTTGTTGTTTCAATTTCTTGCTCTTATTCTGATTCTTCTGCTTCTCCGCAGCTTAATTTTCTGTTATTTCTGCTTTTTCGGCTATTTCTTTGGTTATTTCTGCTTTTTACACTTATTCTTCTGTTTCTTCTGCTTGTTCTTCTTGTTCTCCTAGTTCTTGATCCTCTCGTATTTCTACATCTCCTTTTTTCTTCTTTTTCAACTTCTTCTGTTTCTAATGCATTTTCTGCTTTTTCAATTACTTCTTCTTCTGCTTCACCTTTTTCTTCACCTTATTCTTCTCTTATTTCTGCTATTTCGGCTTATTCTCCTGTTATTTCTGCTTTTCGCTTATTCTTTTGTTATTTCTGCTTTTTCCTCTTATTCCCATGTTTCTTCTTCTTGTTCTTCTTGTTCTTCTACTTCTTCTTGTAGTTCTACATATCCTTCTTCTTCTTCTTCTTCTTCATCTTATTCTGTTTCTAATGCATTTTCTGCTTTTCAATTGTTGCTTCTTCTTCAGCTCATTCTTCTGTTATTTCTGCTTTTTCGGCTTTTTCTTCTGTTATTGCTGCTTTTTCGGCTTATTCTTCTGTTATTTTTGCTTTTTCCTCTGATTCTTCTGTTTCTTCCTCTTGTTCTTACAGTTTCTCTTGTTCTTCTTTCACTTCTATATCTCCTTCGTCTTCATCTTCTTCGGTTTCCTCTGCATTTTTTTGCTTTTTCAATTACTTCTCCTGCTTCCTCTGCTTCATATTCAGCTTATTCTATTATTTCTGCTTTTTCGGCTTATTCTTGTTATTTCTGCTTTTTCGGCTTACTCATCTGTTATTTCTGATTTATCCTCTTATTCCCCTGTTTCTTCTTCTTGTTCGTCTTGTTCTTCTAGCTCCTCTTGTTCTTCTTGTAATTCTACATCTCCTTCTTCTTCTTCATCTTTCTGTTTCTTCTGCATTGTTTGTTGTTTCAATTTCTTGCTCTTATTCTGATTCTTCTGCTTTTCCGCAGCTTAATTTTCTGTTATTTCTGCATTTTCGGCTATTTCTTTGGTTATTTCTGCTTTTTACTCTTATTCTTCTGTTTCTTCTGCTTGTTCTTCTTGTTCTCCTAGTTCTTGTTCCTCTCGTATTTCTACATCTCCTTTTTTCTTCTTTTTCAACTTCTTCTGTTTCTAATGCATTTTCTGCTTTTTCACTTACTTCTTCTGCTTCAGCTTTTTCTTCACCTTATTCTTCTCTTATTTCTGCTATTTCGGCTTATTCTCCTGTTATTTCTGCTTTTCGCTTATTCTTTTGTTATTTCTGCTTTTTCCTCTTATTCCCATGTTTCTTCTTCTTGTTCTTCTTGTTCTTCTACTTCTTCTTGTAGTTCTACATATCCTTCTTCTTCTTCTTCTTCTTCATCTTATTCTGTTTCTAATGCATTTTCTGCTTTTCAATTGTTGCTTCTTCTTCAGCTCATTCTTCTGTTATTTCTGCTTTTTTGGCTTTTTCTTCTGTTATTGCTGCTTTTTCGGCTTATTCTTCTGTTATTTTTGCTTTTTCCTCTGATTCTTCTGTTTCTTCCTCTTGTTCTTACAGTTTCTCTTGTTCTTCTTTCACTTCTATATCTCATTCGTCTTCATCTTCTTCGGTTTCCTCTGCATTTTTTTGCTTTTTCAATTAATTCTTCTGCATCCTCTGCTTCATATTCAGCTTATTCTGTTATTTCTGCTTTTTCGGCTTACTCATCTGTTATTTCTGATTTATCCTCTTATTCCCCTGTTTCTTCTTCTTGTTCGTCTTGTTCTTCTAGCTCCTCTTGTTCTTCTTGTAATTCTACATCTCCTTCTTCTTCTTCATCTTTCTGTTTCTTCAGCATTGTTTCTTTTTTCAATTTCTTGCTCTTATTCTGATTCTTCTGTTTCTCCGCAGCTTAATTTTCTGTTATTTCTGCTTTTTCGGCTATTTCTTTGGTTATTTCTGCTTTTTACTTTTATTCTTCTGTTTCTTCTGCTTGTTCTTCTTGGTCTCCTAGTTCTTGTTCCTCTCGTATTTCTACATCTCCTTTTTTCTTCTTTTTCAACTTCTTCTGTTTCTAATGCATTTTCTGCTTTTTCAATTACTTCTTCTTCTGCTTCAGCTTTTTCTTCACCTTATTCTTCTCTTATTTCTGCTATTTCGGGTTATTCTCCTGTTATTTCTGATTTTCGCTTATTCTTTTGTTATTTCTGCTTTTTCCTCTTATTCCCATGTTTCTTCTTCTTGTTCTTCTTGTTCTTCTAATTCTTCTAGTAGTTCTACATATCCTTCTCCTTCTCCTTCTTCTTCTTCTTCATCTTATACTGTTTCTAATGCATTTTCTGCTTTTCAATTACTGCTTCTTCTGCTTCTTCTTCAGCTTATTCTTCTGTTATTTCTGCTTTTTCTTCTGTTATTGCTGCTTTTTCGGCTCATTCTTCTGTTATTTTTGCTTTTTCCTCTGATTCTTCTGTTTCTTCCTCTTGTTCTTATATTATCTCTTGTTCTTCTTTCACTTCTATATCTCCTTCGTATTCATCTTCTTCGGTTTCCTCTGCATTTTTTTGCTTTTTCAATTACTTCTTCTGCTTCCTCTGCTTCATATTCAGCTTATTCTGTAATTTCTGCTTTTTCGGCTTATTCTTGTTATTTCTGCTTTTTCGGCTTACTCGTCTGTTATTTCTGATTTATCCTCTTATTCCCCTGTTTCTTCTTCTTGTTCGTCTTGTTCTTCTAGCTCCTCTTGTTCTTCTTGTAATTCTACATCTCCTTCTTCTTCTTCATCTTTCTGTTTCTTCTGCATTGTTTGTTGTTTCAATTTCTTGCTCTTATTCTGATTCTTCTGCTTCTTCCGCAGCTTAATTTTCTGTTATTTCTGCTTTTTCGGCTATTTCTTTGGTTATTTCTGCTTTTTACTCTTATTCTTCTGTTTCTTCTGCTTGTTCTTCTTGGTCTCCTAGTTCTTGTTCCTCTCGTATTTCTACATCTCCTTTTTTCTTCTTTTTCAACTTCTTCTGTTTCTAATGCATTTTCTGCTTTTTCAATTCCTTCTTCTTCTGCTTCAGCTTTTTCTTCACCTTATTCTTCTCTTATTTCTGCTATTTCGGCTTATTCTCCTGTTATTTCTGCTTTTCGCTTATTCTTTTGTTATTTCTGCTTTTTCCTCTTATTCCCATGTTTCTTCTTCTTGTTCTTCTTGTTCTTCTACTTCTTCTAGTAGTTCTACATATCCTTCTCCTTCTTCTTCTTCTTCATCTTATTCTGTTTCTAATGCATTTTCTGCTTTTCAATTACTGCTTCTTCTGCTTCTTCTTCAGCTTATTCTTCCGTTATTTCTGCTTTTTCTTCTGTTATTGCTGCTTTTTCGGCTCATTCTTCTGTTATTTTTGCTATTTCCTCTGATTCTTCTCTTTCTTCCTCTTGTTCTTACAGTTTCTCTTGTTCTTCTTTCACTTCTATATCTCCTTCGTCTTCATCTTCTTCGGTTTCCTCTGCATATTTTTGCTTTTTCTATTACTTCTTCTGCTTCCTCTGTTTCAAATTCAGCTTATTCTGTTATTTCTGCTTTTTCGGCTTATTCTTGTTATTTCTGCTTTTTCGGCTTACTCGTCTGTTATTTCTGATTTATCCTCTTATTCCCCTGTTTCTTCTTCTTGTTCGTCTTGTTCTTCTAGCTCCTCTTGTTCTTCTTGTAATTCTACATCTCCTTCTTCTTCATCATCTTTCTGTTTCTTCTGCATTGTTTGTTGTTTCAATTTCTTGCTCTTATTCTGATTCTTCTGCTTCTTCCGCAGCTTAATTTTCTGTTATTTCTGCTTTTTCGGCTATTTCTTTGTTTATTTCTGCTTTTTACTCTTATTCTTCTGTTTCTTCTGCTTGTTCCTCTTGTTCTCCTAGTTCTTGTTCCTCTCGTATTTCTACATCTCCTTTTTTCTTCTTTTTCAACTTCTTCTGTTTCTAATGCATTTTCGCTTTTTCAATTACTTCTTCTTCTGCTTCAGCTTTTTCTTCACCTTATTCTTCTCTTATTTCTGCTATTTCGGCTTATTCTCCTGTTATTTCTGCTTTTCGCTTATTCTTTTGTTATTTCTGCTTTTTCCTCTTATTCCCATGTTTCTTCTTCTTGTTTTTCTTGTTCTTCTACTTCTTCTAGTAGTTCTACATATCCTTCTCCTTCTTCTTCTTCTTCATCTTATTCTGTTTCTAATGCATTTTCTGCTTTTCAATTACTGCTTCTTCTGCTTCTTCTTCAGCTTATTCTTCCGTTATTTCTGCTTTTTCTTCTGTTATTGCTGCTTTTTCGGCTCATTCTTCTGTTATTTTTGCTATTTCCTCTGATTCTTCTCTTTCTTCCTCTTGTTCTTACAGTTTCTCTTGTTCTTCTTTCACTACTATATCTCCTTCGTCTTCATCTTCTTCGGTTTCCTCTGCATATTTTTGCTTTTTGTATTACTTCTTGTGCTTCCTCTGTTTCATATTCAGCTTATTCTGTTATTTCTGCTTTTTCGGTTTATTCTTGTTATTACTGCTTTTTCGGCTTACTCATCTGTTATTTCTGATTTATCCTCTTATTCCCCTGTTTCTTCATCTTGTTCGTCTTGTTCTTCTAGCTCCTCTTGTTCTTCTTGTAATTCTACATCTCCTTCTTCTTCATCATCATTCTGTTTCTTCTGCATTGTTTGTTGTTTCAATTTCTTGCTCTTATTCTGATTCTTCTGCTTCTCCGCAGCTTAATTTTCTGTTATTTCTGCTTTTTCGGCTATTTCTTTGGTTATTTCTGCTTTTTACACTTATTCTTCTGTTTCTTCTGCTTGTTCTTCTTGTTCTCCTAGTTCTTGATCCTCTCGTATTTCTACATCTCCTTTTTTCTTCTTTTTCAACTTCTTCTGTTTCTAATGCATTTTCTGCTTTTTCAATTACTTCTTCTTCTGCTTCACCTTTTTCTTCACCTTATTCTTCTCTTATTTCTGCTATTTCGGCTTATTCTCCTGTTATTTCTGCTTTTCGCTTATTCTTTTGTTATTTCTGCTTTTTCCTCTTATTCCCATGTTTCTTCTTCTTGTTCTTCTTGTTCTTCTACTTCTTCTTGTAGTTCTACATATCCTTCTTCTTCTTCTTCTTCTTCTTCATCTTATTCTGTTTCTAATGCATTTTCTGCTTTTCAATTGTTGCTTCTTCTTCAGCTCATTCTTCTGTTATTTCTGCTTTTTCGACTTTTTCTTCTGTTATTGCTGCTTTTTCGGCTTATTCTTCTGTTATTTTTGCTTTTTCCTCTGATTCTTCTGTTTCTTCCTCTTGTTCTTACAGTTTCTCTTGTTCTTCTTTCACTTCTATATCTCCTTCGTCTTCATCTTCTTCGGTTTCCTCTGCATTTTTTTGCTTTTTCAATAACTTCTCCTGCTTCCTCTGCTTCATATTCAGCTTATTCTATTATTTCTGCTTTTTCGGCTTATTCTTGTTATTTCTGCTTTTTCGGCTTACTCATCTGTTATTTCTGATTTATCCTCTTATTCCCCTGTTTCTTCTTCTTGTTCGTCTTGTTCTTCTAGCTCCTCTTGTTCTTCTTGTAATTCTACATCTCCTTCTTCTTCTTCATCTTTCTGTTTCTTCTGCATTGTTTGTTGTTTCAATTTCTTGCTCTTATTCTGATTCTTCTGCTTTTCCGCAGCTTAATTTTCTGTTATTTCTGCATTTTCGGCTATTTCTTTGGTTATTTCTGCTTTTTACTCTTATTCTTCTGTTTCTTCTGCTTGTTCTTCTTGTTCTCCTAGTTCTTGTTCCTCTCGTATTTCTACATCTCCTTTTTTCTTCTTTTTCAACTTCTTCTGTTTCTAATGCATTTTCTGCTTTTTCACTTACTTCTTCTGCTTCAGCTTTTTCTTCACCTTATTCTTCTCTTATTTCTGCTATTTCGGCTTATTCTCCTGTTATTTCTGCTTTTCGCTTATTCTTTTGTTATTTCTGCTTTTTCCTCTTATTCCCATGTTTCTTCTTCTTGTTCTTCTTGTTCTTCTACTTCTTCTTGTAGTTCTACATATCCTTCTTCTTCTTCTTCTTCTTCATCTAATTCTGTTTCTAATGCATTTTCTGCTTTTCAATTGTTGCTTCTTCTTCAGCTCATTCTTCTGTTATTTCTGCTTTTTTGGCTTTTTCTTCTGTTATTGCTGCTTTTTCGGCTTATTCTTCTGTTATTTTTGCTTTTTCCTCTGATTCTTCTGTTTCTTCCTCTTGTTCTTACAGTTTCTCTTGTTCTTCTTTCACTTCTATATCTCCTTCGTCTTCATCTTCTTCGGTTTCCTCTGCATTTTTTTGCTTTTTCAATTAATTCTTCTGCATCCTCTGCTTCATATTCAGCTTATTCTGTTATTTCTGCTTTTTCGGCTTACTCATCTGTTATTTCTGATTTATCCTCTTATTCCCCTGTTTCTTCTTCTTGTTCGTCTTGTTCTTCTAGCTCCTCTTGTTCTTCTTGTAATTCTACATCTCCTTCTTCTTCTTCATCTTTCTGTTTCTTCAGCATTGTTTCTTTTTTCAATTTCTTGCTCTTATTCTGATTCTTCTGTTTCTCCGCAGCTTAATTTTCTGTTATTTCTGCTTTTTCGGCTATTTCTTTGGTTATTTCTGCTTTTTACTTTTATTCTTCTGTTTCTTCTGCTTGTTCTTCTTGGTCTCCTAGTTCTTGTTCCTCTCGTATTTCTACATCTCCTTTTTTCTTCTTTTTCAACTTCTTCTGTTTCTAATGCATTTTCTGCTTTTTCAATTACTTCTTCTTCTGCTTCAGCTTTTTCTTCACCTTATTCTTCTCTTATTTCTGCTATTTCGGGTTATTCTCCTGTTATTTCTGATTTTCGCTTATTCTTTTGTTATTTCTGCTTTTTCCTCTTATTCCCATGTTTCTTCTTCTTGTTCTTCTTGTTCTTCTAATTCTTCTAGTAGTTCTACATATCCTTCTCCTTCTCCTTCTTCTTCTTCTTCATCTTATATTGTTTCTAATGCATTTTCTGCTTTTCAATTACTGCTTCTTCTGCTTCTTCTTCAGCTTATTCTTCTGTTATTTCTGCTTTTTCTTCTGTTATTGCTGCTTTTTCGGCTCATTCTTCTGTTATTTTTGCTTTTTCCTCTGATTCTTCTGTTTCTTCCTCTTGTTCTTATATTTTCTCTTGTTCTTCTTTCACTTCTATATCTCCTTCGTCTTCATCTTCTTCGGTTTCCTCTGCATTTTTTTGCTTTTTCAATTACTTCTTCTGCTTCCTCTGCTTCATATTCAGCTTATTCTGTAATTTCTGCTTTTTCGGCTTATTCTTGTTATTTCTGCTTTTTCGGCTTACTCGTCTGTTATTTCTGATTTATCCTCTTATTCCCCTGTTTCTTCTTCTTGTTCGTCTTGTTCTTCTAGCTCCTCTTGTTCTTCTTGTAATTCTACATCTCCTTCTTCTTCTTCATCTTTCTGTTTCTTCTGCATTGTTTGTTGTTTCAATTTCTTGCTCTTATTCTGATTCTTCTGCTTCTCCGCAGCTTAATTTTCTGTTATTTCTGCTTTTTCGGCTATTTCTTTGGTTATTTCTGCTTTTTACTCTTATTCTTCTGTTTCTTCTGCTTGTTCTTCTTGTTCTCCTAGTTCTTGTTCCTCTCGTATTTCTACATCTCCTTTTTTCTTCTTTTTCAACTTCTTCTGTTTAAAATGCATTTTCTGCTTTTTCAATTACTTCTTCTTCTGCTTCAGCTTTTTCTTCACCTTATTCTTCTCTTATTTCTGCTATTTCGGCTTATTCTCCTGTTATTTCTGCTTTTCGCTTATTCTTTTGTTATTTCTGCTTTTTCCTCTTATTCCCATGTTTCTTCTTCTTGTTCTTCTTGTTCTTCTACTTCTTCTTGTAGTTCTACATATCCTTCTTCTTCTTCTTCTTCTTCTTCATCTTATGCTGTTTCTAATGCATTTTCTGCTTTTCAATTGTTGCTTCTTCTTCAGCTCATTCTTCTGTTATTTCTGCTTTTTCGGCTTTTTCTTCTGTTATTGCTGCTTTTTCGGCTTATTCTTCTGTTATTTTTGCTTTTTCCTCTGATTCTTCTGTTTCTTCCTCTTGTTCTTACAGTTTCTCTTGTTCTTCTTTCACTTCTATATCTCCTTCGTCTTCATCTTCTTCGGTTTCCTCTGCATTTTTTTGCTTTTTCAATTACTTCTTCTGCTTCCTCTGCTTCATATTCAGCTTATTCTGTTATTTCTGCTTTTTCGGCTTACACTTCTGTTATTTCTGATTTATCCTCTTATTCCCCTGTTTCTTCTTCTTGTTCGTCTTGTTCTTCTAGCTCCTCTTGTTCTTCTTGTAATTCTACATCTCCTTCTTCTTCTTCATCTTTCTGTTTCTTCAGCATTGTTTCTTTTTTCAATTTCTTGCTCTTATTCTGATTCTTCTGTTTCTCCGCAGCTTAATTTTCTGTTATTTCTGCTTTTTCGGCTATTTCTTTGGTTATTTCTGCTTTTTACTTTTATTCTTCTGTTTCTTCTGCTTGTTCTTCTTGGTCTCCTAGTTCTTGTTCCTCTCGTATTTCTACATCTCCTTTTTTCTTCTTTTTCAACTTCTTCTGTTTCTAATGCATTTTCTGCTTTTTCAATTACTTCTTCTGCTTCAGCTTTTTCTTCACCTTATTCTTCTCTTATTTCTGTTATTTCGGCTTATTCTCCTGTTATTTCTGCTTTTCGCTTATTCTTTTGTTATTTCTGCTTTTTCCTCTTATTCCCATGTTTCTTCTTCTTGTTCTTCTTGTTCTTCTACTTCTTCTAGTAGTTCTACATATCCTTCTCCTTCTTCTTCTTCTTCATCTTATTCTGTTTCTAATGCATTTTCTGCTTTTCAATTACTGCTTCTTCTGCTTCTTCTTCAGCTTATTCTTCTGTTATTTCTGCTTTTTCTTCTGTTATTGCTGCTTTTTCGGCTCATTCTTCTGTTATTTTTGCTGTTTCCTCTGATTCTTCTGTTTCTTCCTCTTGTTCTTACAGTTTCTCTTGTTCTTCTTCACTTCTATATCTCCTTCGTCTTCATCTTCTTCGGTTTCCTCTGCATTTTTTTGCTTTTTCAATTACTTCTCCTGCTTCCTCTGCTTCATATTCAGCTTATTCTATTATTTCTGCTTTTTCGGCTTATTCTTGTTATTTCTGCTTTTTCGGCTTACTCATCTGTTATTTCTGATTTATCCTCTTATTCCCCTGTTTCTTCTTCTTGTTCGTCTTGTTCTTCTAGCTCCTCTTGTTCTTCTTGTAATTCTACATCTCCTTCTTCTTCTTCATCTTTCTGTTTCTTCTGCATTGTTTGTTGTTTCACTTTCTTGCTCTTATTCTGATTCTTCTGCTTCTCCGCAGCTTAATTTTCTGTTATTTCTGCTTTTTCGGCTATTTCTTTGGTTATTTCTGCTTTTTACTCTTATTCTTCTGTTTCTTCTGCTTGTTCTTCTTGTTCTCCTAGTTCTTGTTCCTCTCGTATTTCTACATCTCCTTTTTTCTTCTTTTTCAACTTCTTCTTTTTCTAATGCATTTTCTGCGTTTTCAATTACTTCTTCTTCTGCTTCAGCTTTTTCTTCACCTTATTCTTCTCTTATTTCTGCTATTTCGGCTTATTCTCCTGTTATTTCTGCTTTTCGCTTATTCTTTTGTTATTTCTGCTTTTTCCTCTTATTCCCATGTTTCTTCTTCTTGTTCTTCTTGTTCTTCTACTTCTTCTTGTAGTTCTACATATCCTTCTTCTTCTTCTTCTTCTTCATCTTATTCTGTTTCTAATGCATTTTCTGCTTTTCAATTGTTGCTTCTTCTTCAGCTCATTCTTCTGTTATTTCTGCTTTTTCGGCTTTTTCTTCTGTTATTGCTGCTTTTTCGGCTTATTCTTCTGTTATTTTTGCTTTTTCCTCTGATTCTTCTGTTTCTTCCTCTTGTTCTTACAGTTTCTCTTGTTCTTCTTTCACTTCTATATCTCCTTCGTCTTCATCTTCTTCGGTTTCCTCTGCATTTTTTTGCTTTTTCAATTACTTCTTCTGCTTCCTCTGCTTCATATTCAGCTTATTCTGTAATTTCTGCTTTTTCGGCTTATTCTTGTTATTTCTGATTTTTCGGCTTACTCATCTGTTATTTCTGATTTATCTTCTTATTCCCCTGTTTCTTCTTCTTGTTCGTCTTGTTCTTCTAGCTCCTCTTGTTCTTCTTGTAATTCTACATCTCCTTCTTCTTCATCATCTTTCTGTTTCTTCTGCATTGTTTGTTGTTTCAATTTCTTGCTCTTATTCTGATTCTTCTGCTTCTCCGCAGCTTAATTTTCTGTTATTTCTGCTTTTTCGGCTATTTCTTTGGTTATTTCTGCTTTTTACATTTATTCTTCTGTTTCTTCTGCTTGTTCTTCTTGGTCTCCTTGTTCTTGTTCCTCTCGTATTTCTACATCTCCTTTTTTCTTCTTTTTCAACTTCTTCTGTTTCTAATGCATTTTCTGCTTTTTCAATTCCTTCTTCTGCTTCAGCTTTTTCTTCACCTTATTCTTCTCTTATTTCTGCTATTTCGGCTTATTCTCCTGTTATTTCTGCTTTTCGCTTATTCTTTTGTTATTTCTGCTTTTTCCTCTTATTCCCATGTTTCTTCTTCTTGTTCTTCTTGTTCTTCTACTTCTTCTTGTAGTTCTACATATCCTTCTTCTTCTTCTTCTTCTTCATCTTATTCTGTTTCTAATGCATTTTCTGCTTTTCAATTGTTGCTTCTTCTTCAGCTCATTCTTCTGTTATTTCTGCTTTTTCGGCTTTTTCTTCTGTTATTGCTGCTTTTTCGGCTTATTCTTCTGTTATTTTTGCTTTTTCCTCTGATTCTTCTGTTTCTTCCTCTTGTTCTTACAGTTTCTCTTGTTCTTCTTTCACTTCTATATCTCCTTCGTCTTCATCTTCTTCGGTTTCCTCTGCATTTTTTTGCTTTTTCAATTACTTCTCCTGCTTCCTCTGCTTCATATTCAGCTTATTCTATTATTTCTGCTTTTTCGGCTTATTCTTGTTATTTCTGCTTTTTCGGCTTACTCATCTGTTATTTCTGATTTATCCTCTTATTCCCCTGTTTCTTCTTCTTGTTCGTCTTGTTCTTCTAGCTCCTCTTGTTCTTCTTGTAATTCTACATCTCCTTCTTCTTCTTCATCTTTCTGTTTCTTCTGCATTGTTTGTTGTTTCAATTTCTTGCTCTTATTCTGATTCTTCTGCTTCTCCGCAGCTTAATTTTCTGTTATTTCTGCTTTTTCGGCTATTTCTTTGGTTATTTCTGCTTTTTACTCTTATTCTTCTGTTTCTTCTGCTTGTTCTTCTTGTTCTCCTAGTTCTTGTTCCTCTCGTATTTCTACATCTCCTTTTTTCTTCTTTTTCAACTTCTTCTGTTTCTAATGCATTTTCTGCGTTTTCAATTACTTCTTCTTCTGCTTCAGCTTTTTCTTCACCTTATTCTTCTCTTATTTCTGCTATTTCGGCTTATTCTCCTGTTATTTCTACTTTTCGCTTATTCTTTTGTTATTTCTGCTTTTTCCTCTTATTCCCATGTTTCTTCTTCTTGTTCTTCTTGTTCTTGTACTTCTTCTTGTAGTTCTACATATCCTTCTTCTTCTTCTTCTTCTTCTTCATCTTATTCTGTTTCTAATGCATTTTCTGCTTTTCAATTGTTGCTTCTTCTTCAGCTCATTCTTCTGTTATTTCTGCTTTTTCGGCTTTTTCTTCTGTTATTGCTGCTTTTTCGGCTTATTCATCTGTTATTTTTGCTTTTGCTCTGATTCTTCTGTTTCTTCCTCTTGTTCTTACAGTTTCTCTTGTTCTTCTTTCACTTCTATATCTCCTTCGTCTTCATCTTCTTCGGTTTCCTCTGCATTTTTTTGCTTTTTCAATTACTTCTTCTGCTTCCTCTGCTTCATATTCAGCTTATTCTGTAATTTCTGCTTTTTCGGCTTATTCTTGTTATTTCTGATTTTTCGGCTTACTCATCTGTTATTTCTGATTTATCCTCTTATTCCCCTGTTTCTTCTTCTTGTTCGTCTTGTTCTTCTAGCTCCTCTTGTTCTTCTTGTAATTCTACATCTCCTTCTTCTTCTTCATCTTTCTGTTTCTTCTGCATTGTTTGTTGTTTCAATTTCTTGCTCTTATTCTGATTCTTCTGCTTCTCCGCAGCTTAATTTTCTGTTATTTCTGCATTTTCGGCTATTTCTTTGGTTATTTCTGCTTTTTACTCTTATTCTTCTGTTTCTTCTGCTTGTTCTTCTTGTTCTCCTAGTTCTTGTTCATCTCGTAATTCTACATCTCCTTTTTTCTTCTTTTTCAACTTCTTCTGTTTCTAATGCATTTTCTGCTTTTTCACTTACTTCTTCTGCTTCAGCTTTTTCTTCACCTTATTCTTCTCTTATTTCTGCTATTTCGGGTTATTCTCCTGTTATTTCTGCTTTTCGCTTATTCTTTTGTTATTTCTGCTTTTTCCTCTTATTCCCATGTTTCTTCTTCTTGTTCTTCGTGTTCTTCTAATTCTTCTAGTAGTTCTACATATCCTTCTCCTTCTTCTTCTTCTTCATCTTATTCTGTTTCTAATGCATTTTCTGCTTTTCAATTACTGCTTCTTCTGCTTCTTCTTCAGCTTATTCTTCCGTTATTTCTGCTTTTTCTTCTGTTATTGCTGCTTTTTCGGCTCATTCTTCTGTTATTTTTGCTATTTCCTCTGTTTCTTCTCTTTCTTCCTCTTGTTCTTACAGTTTCTCTTGTTCTTCTTTCACTTCTATATCTCCTTCGTCTTCATCTTCTTCGGTTTCCTCTGCATATTTTTGCTTTTTCTATTACTTCTTCTGCTTCCTCTGTTTCAAATTCAGCTTATTCTGTTATTTCTGCTTTTTCGGCTTATTCTTGTTATATCTGCTTTTTCGGCTTACTCATCTGTTATTTCTGATTTATCCTCTTATTCCCCGGTTTCTTCTTCTTGTTCGTCTTGTTCTTCTAGCTCCTCTTGTTCTTCTTGTAATTCTACATCTACTTCTTCTTCATCATCTTTCTGTTTCTTCTGCATTGTTTGTTGTTTCAATTTCTTGCTCTTATTCTGATTCTTCTGCTTCTCCGCAGCTTAATTTTCTGTTATTTCTGCTTTTTCGGCTATTTCTTTGGTTATTTCTGCTTTTTACTCTTATTCTTCTGTTTCTTCTGCTTGTTCTTCTTGTTCTCCTAGTTCTTGTTCCTCTCGTATTTCTACATCTCCTTTTTTCTTCTTTTTCAACTTCTTCTGTTTCTAATGCATTTTCTGCTTTTTCAATTACTTCTTCTTCTGCTTCAGCTTTTTCTTCACCTTATTCTTCTCTTATTTCTGCTATTTCGGCTTATTCTCCTGCTATTTCTGCTTTTCGCTTATTCTTTTGTTATTTCTGCTTTTTCCTCTTATTCCCATGTTTCTTCTTCTTGTTCTTCTTGTTCTTCTACTTCTTCTTGTAGTTCTACATATCCTTCTTCTTCTTCTTCTTCATCATCTTATTCTGTTTCTAATGCATTTTCTGCTTTTCAATTGTTGCTTCTTCTTCAGCTCATTCTTCT
Source organism: Talpa europaea (assembly GCF_964194135.1). Classification (NCBI taxonomy): domain Eukaryota; kingdom Metazoa; phylum Chordata; class Mammalia; order Eulipotyphla; family Talpidae; genus Talpa; species Talpa europaea. Next base: position 39,036 of record NW_028167968.1, read on the forward strand.
GTTATTTCTGCTTTTTCGGCTTTTTCTTCTGTTATTGCTGCTTTTTCGGCTTATTCTTCTGTTATTTTTGCTTTTTCCTCTGATTCTTCTGTTTCTTCCTCTTTTTCTTACAGTTTCTCTTGTTCTTCTTTCACTTCTATATCTCCTTCGTCTTCATCTTCTTCGGTCTCCTCTGCATTTTTTTGCTTTTTCAATTACTTCTTCTGCTTCCTCTGCTTCATATTCAGCTTATTTTGTTATTTCTGCTTTTTCGGCTTACTCATCTGTTATTTCTGATTTATCCTCTTATTCCCCTGTTTCTTCTTCTTGTTCGTCTTGTTCTTCTAGCTCCTCTTGTTCTTCTTGTAATTCTACATCTCCTTCTTCTTCTTCATCTTTCTGTTTCTTCTGCATTGTTTGTTGTTTCACTTTCTTGCTCTTATTCTGATTCTTCTGCTTCTCCTCAGCTTAATTTTCTGTTATTTCTGCTTTTTCGGCTATTTCTTTGGTTATTTCTGCTTTTTACTCTTATTCTTCTGTTTCTTCTGCTTGTTCTTCTTGTTCTCCTAGTTCTTGTTCCTCTCGTATTTCTACATCTCCTTTTTTCTTCTTTTTCAACTTCTTCTGTTTCTAATGCATTTTCTGCTTTTTCAATTACTTCTTCTTCTGCTTCAGCTTTTTCTTCACCTTATTCTTCTCTTATTTCTGCTATTTCGGCTTATTCTCCTGTTATTTCTGCTTTTCGCTTATTCTTTTGTTATTTCTGCTTTTTCCTCTTATTCCCATGTTTCTTCTTCTTGTTCTTGTTCTTCTACTTCTTCTTGTAGTTCTACATATCCTTCTTCTTCTTCTTCTTCTTCATCTTATTCTGTTTCTAATGCATTTTCTGCTTTTCAATTGTTGCTTCTTCTTCAGCTCATTCTTCTGTTATTTCTGCTTTTTCGGCTTTTTCTTCTGTTATTGCTGCTTTTTCGGCTTATTCTTCTGTTATTTTTGCTTTTTTCCTCTGATTCTTCTGTTTCTTCCTCTTGTTCTTACAGTTTCTCTTGTTCTTCTTTCACTTCTATATCTCCTTCGTCTTCATCTTCTTCGGTTTCCTCTGCATTTTTTGCTTTTTCAATTACTTCTTCTGCTTCCTCTGCTTCATATTCACCTTATTCTGTAATTTCTGCTTTTTCGGCTTATTCTTGTTATTTCTGATTTTTCGGCTTACTCATCTGTTATTTCTGATTTATCCTCTTATTCCCCTGTTTCTTCTTCTTTTCGTCTTGTTCTTCTAGCTCCTCTTGTTCTTCTTGTAATTCTACATCTCCTTCTTCTTCATCATCTTTCTGTTTCTTCTGCATTGTTTGTTGTTTCAATTTCTTGCTCTTATTCTGATTCTTCTGCTTCTCCGCAGCTTAATTTTCTGTTATTTCTGCTTTTTCGGCTATTTCTTTGGTTATTTCTGCTTTTTACTCTTATTCTTCTGTTTCTTCGGCTTGTTCTTCTTGGTCTCCTAGTTCTTGTTCCTCTCGTATTTCTACATCTCCTTTTTTCTTCTTTTTCAACTTCTTCTGTTTCTAATGCATTTTCTGCTTTTTCAATTACTTCTTCTGCTTCAGCTTTTTCTTCACCTTATTCTTCTCTTATTTCTGCTATTTCGGCTTATTCTCCTGTTATTTCTGCTTTTCGCTTATTCTTTTGTTATTTCTGCTATTTCCTCTTATTCCCATGTTTCTTCTTCTTGTTCTTCTTGTTCTTCTACTTCTTCTTGTAGTTCTACATATCCTTCTTCTTCTTCTTCTTCTTCATCTTATTCTGTTTCTAATGCATTTTCTGCTTTTCAATTGTTGCTTCTTCTTCAGCTCATTCTTCTGTTATTTCTGCTTTTTCGGCTTTTTCTTCTGTTATTGCTGCTTTTTCGGCTTATTCTTCTGTTATTTTTGCTTTTTCCTCTGATTCTTCTGTTTCTTCCTCTTGTTCTTACAGTTTCTCTTGTTCTTCTTTCACTTCTATATCTCCTTCGTCTTCATCTTCTTCGGTTTCCTCTGCATTTTTTTGCTTTTTCAATTACTTCTCCTGCTTCCTCTGCTTCATATTCAGCTTATTCTATTATTTCTGCTTTTTCGGCTTATTCTTGTTATTTCTGCTTTTTCGGCTTACTCATCTGTTATTTCTGATTTATCCTCTTATTCCCCTGTTTCTTCTTCTTGTTCGTCTTGTTCTTCTAGCTCCTCTTGTTCTTCTTGTAATTCTACATCTCCTTCTTCTTCTTCATCTTTCTGTTTCTTCTGCATTGTTTGTTGTTTCAATTTCTTGCTCTTATTCTGATTCTTCTGCTTTTCCGCAGCTTAATTTTCTGTTATTTCTGCATTTTCGGCTATTTCTTTGGTTATTTCTGCTTTTTACTCTTATTCTTCTGTTTCTTCTGCTTGTTCCTCTTGTTCTCCTAGTTCTTGTATCTCTCGTATTTCTACATCTCCTTTTTTCTTCTTTTTCAACTTCTTCTGTTTCTAATGCATTTTCTGCTTTTTCAATTCCTTCTTCTTCTGCTTCAGCTTTTTCTTCACCTTATTCTTCTCTTATTTCTGCTATTTCGGCTTATTCTCCTGTTATTTCTGCTTTTCGCTTATTCTTTTGTTATTTCTGCTTTTTCCTCTTATTCCCATGTTTCTTCTTCTTGTTCTTCTTGTTCTTCTACTTCTTCTAGTAGTTCTACATATCCTTCTCCTTCTTCTTCTTCTTCATCTTATTCTGTTTCTAATGCATTTTCTGCTTTTCAATTACTGCTTCTTCTGCTTCTTCTTCAGCTTATTCTTCCGTTATTTCTGCTTTTTCTTCTGTTATTGCTGCTTTTTCGGCTCATTCTTCTGTTATTTTTGCTATTTCCTCTGATTCTTCTCTTTCTTCCTCTTGTTCTTACAGTTTCTCTTGTTCTTCTTTCACTACTATATCTCCTTCGTCTTCATCTTCTTCGGTTTCCTCTGCATATTTTTGCTTTTTGTATTACTTCTTGTGCTTCCTCTGTTTCATATTCAGCTTATTCTGTTATTTCTGCTTTTTCGGTTTATTCTTGTTATTACTGCTTTTTCGGCTTACTCATCTGTTATTTCTGATTTATCCTCTTATTCCCCTGTTTCTTCATCTTGTTCGTCTTGTTCTTCTAGCTCCTCTTGTTCTTCTTGTAATTCTACATCTCCTTCTTCTTCATCATCTTTCTGTTTCTTCTGCATTGTTTGTTGTTTCAATTTCTTGCTCTTATTCTGATTCTTCTGCTTCTCCGCAGCTTAATTTTCTGTTATTTCTGCTTTTTCGGCTATTTCTTTGGTTATTTCTGCTTTTTACACTTATTCTTCTGTTTCTTCTGCTTGTTCTTCTTGTTCTCCTAGTTCTTGATCCTCTCGTATTTCTACATCTCCTTTTTTCTTCTTTTTCAACTTCTTCTGTTTCTAATGCATTTTCTGCTTTTTCAATTACTTCTTCTTCTGCTTCACCTTTTTCTTCACCTTATTCTTCTCTTATTTCTGCTATTTCGGCTTATTCTCCTGTTATTTCTGCTTTTCGCTTATTCTTTTGTTATTTCTGCTTTTTCCTCTTATTCCCATGTTTCTTCTTCTTGTTCTTCTTGTTCTTCTACTTCTTCTTGTAGTTCTACATATCCTTCTTCTTCTTCTTCTTCTTCATCTTATTCTGTTTCTAATGCATTTTCTGCTTTTCAATTGTTGCTTCTTCTTCAGCTCATTCTTCTGTTATTTCTGCTTTTTCGGCTTTTTCTTCTGTTATTGCTGCTTTTTCGGCTTATTCTTCTGTTATTTTTGCTTTTTCCTCTGATTCTTCTGTTTCTTCCTCTTGTTCTTACAGTTTCTCTTGTTCTTCTTTCACTTCTATATCTCCTTCGTCTTCATCTTCTTCGGTTTCCTCTGCATTTTTTTGCTTTTTCAATTACTTCTCCTGCTTCCTCTGCTTCATATTCAGCTTATTCTATTATTTCTGCTTTTTCGGCTTATTCTTGTTATTTCTGCTTTTTCGGCTTACTCATCTGTTATTTCTGATTTATCCTCTTATTCCCCTGTTTCTTCTTCTTGTTCGTCTTGTTCTTCTAGCTCCTCTTGTTCTTCTTGTAATTCTACATCTCCTTCTTCTTCTTCATCTTTCTGTTTCTTCTGCATTGTTTGTTGTTTCAATTTCTTGCTCTTATTCTGATTCTTCTGCTTTTCCGCAGCTTAATTTTCTGTTATTTCTGCATTTTCGGCTATTTCTTTGGTTATTTCTGCTTTTTACTCTTATTCTTCTGTTTCTTCTGCTTGTTCTTCTTGTTCTCCTAGTTCTTGTTCCTCTCGTATTTCTACATCTCCTTTTTTCTTCTTTTTCAACTTCTTCTGTTTCTAATGCATTTTCTGCTTTTTCACTTACTTCTTCTGCTTCAGCTTTTTCTTCACCTTATTCTTCTCTTATTTCTGCTATTTCGGCTTATTCTCCTGTTATTTCTGCTTTTCGCTTATTCTTTTGTTATTTCTGCTTTTTCCTCTTATTCCCATGTTTCTTCTTCTTGTTCTTCTTGTTCTTCTACTTCTTCTTGTAGTTCTACATATCCTTCTTCTTCTTCTTCTTCTTCATCTTATTCTGTTTCTAATGCATTTTCTGCTTTTCAATTGTTGCTTCTTCTTCAGCTCATTCTTCTGTTATTTCTGCTTTTTTGGCTTTTTCTTCTGTTATTGCTGCTTCTTCGGCTTATTCTTCTGTTATTTTTGCTTTTTCCTCTGATTCTTCTGTTTCTTCCTCTTGTTCTTACAGTTTCTCTTGTTCTTCTTTCACTTCTATATCTCCTTCGTCTTCATCTTCTTCGGTTTCCTCTGCATTTTTTTGCTTTTTCAATTAATTCTTCTGCATCCTCTGCTTCATATTCAGCTTATTCTGTTATTTCTGCTTTTTCGGCTTACTCATCTGTTATTTCTGATTTATCCTCTTATTCCCCTGTTTCTTCTTCTTGTTCGTCTTGTTCTTCTAGCTCCTCTTGTTCTTCTTGTAATTCTACATCTCCTTCTTCTTCTTCATCTTTCTGTTTCTTCAGCATTGTTTCTTTTTTCAATTTCTTGCTCTTATTCTGATTCTTCTGTTTCTCCGCAGCTTAATTTTCTGTTATTTCTGCTTTTTCGGCTATTTCTTTGGTTATTTCTGCTTTTTACTTTTATTCTTCTGTTTCTTCTGCTTGTTCTTCTTGGTCTCCTAGTTCTTGTTCCTCTCGTATTTCTACATCTCCTTTTTTCTTCTTTTTCAACTTCTTCTGTTTCTAATGCATTTTCTGCTTTTTCAATTACTTCTTCTTCTGCTTCAGCTTTTTCTTCACCTTATTCTTCTCTTATTTCTGCTATTTCGGGTTATTCTCCTGTTATTTCTGATTTTCGCTTATTCTTTTGTTATTTCTGCTTTTTCCTCTTATTCCCATGTTTCTTCTTCTTGTTCTTCTTGTTCTTCTAATTCTTCTAGTAGTTCTACATATCCTTCTCCTTCTCCTTCTTCTTCTTCTTCTTCTTCATCTTATACTGTTTCTAATGCATTTTCTGCTTTTCAATTACTGCTTCTTCTGCTTCTTCTTCAGCTTATTCTTCTGTTATTTCTGCTTTTTCTTCTGTTATTGCTGCTTTTTCGGCTCATTCTTCTGTTATTTTTGCTTTTTCCTCTGATTCTTCTGTTTCTTCCTCTTGTTCTTACATTTTCTCTTGTTCTTCTTTCACTTCTATATCTCCTTCGTCTTCATCTTCTTCGGTTTCCTCTGCATTTTTTTGCTTTTTCAATTACTTCTTCTGCTTCCTCTGCTTCATATTCAGCTTATTCTGTAATTTCTGCTTTTTCGGCTTATTCTTGTTATTTCTGCTTTTTCGGCTTACTCGTCTGTTATTTCTGATTTATCCTCTTATTCCCCTGTTTCTTCTTCTTGTTCGTCTTGTTCTTCTAGCTCCTCTTGTTCTTCTTGTAATTCTACATCTCCTTCTTCTTCTTCATCTTTCTGTTTCTTCTGCATTGTTTGTTGTTTCAATTTCTTGCTCTTATTCTGATTCTTCTGCTTCTTCCGCAGCTTAATTTTCTGTTATTTCTGCTTTTTCGGCTATTTCTTTGGTTATTTCTGCTTTTTACTCTTATTCTTCTGTTTCTTCTGCTTGTTCTTCTTGGTCTCCTAGTTCTTGTTCCTCTCGTATTTCTACATCTCCTTTTTTCTTCTTTTTCAACTTCTTCTGTTTCTAATGCATTTTCTGCTTTTTCAATTCCTTCTTCTTCTGCTTCAGCTTTTTCTTCACCTTATTCTTCTCTTATTTCTGCTATTTCGGCTTATTCTCCTGTTATTTCTGCTTTTCGCTTATTCTTTTGTTATTTCTGCTTTTTCCTCTTATTCCCATGTTTCTTCTTCTTGTTCTTCTTGTTCTTCTACTTCTTCTAGTAGTTCTACATATCCTTCTCCTTCTTCTTCTTCTTCATCTTATTCTGTTTCTAATGCATTTTCTGCTTTTCAATTACTGCTTCTTCTGCTTCTTCTTCAGCTTATTCTTCCGTTATTTCTGCTTTTTCTTCTGTTATTGCTGCTTTTTCGGCTCATTCTTCTGTTATTTTTGCTATTTCCTCTGATTCTTCTCTTTCTTCCTCTTGTTCTTACAGTCTCTCTTGTTCTTCTTTCACTTCTATATCTCCTTCGTCTTCATCTTCTTCGGTTTCCTCTGCATATTTTTGCTTTTTCTATTACTTCTTCTGCTTCCTCTGTTTCAAATTCAGCTTATTCTGTTATTTCTGCTTTTTCGGCTTATTCTTGTTATTTCTGCTTTTTCGGCTTACTCGTCTGTTATTTCTGATTTATCCTCTTATTCCCCTGTTTCTTCTTCTTGTTCGTCTTGTTCTTCTAGCTCCTCTTGTTCTTCTTGTAATTCTACATCTCCTTCTTCTTCATCATCTTTCTGTTTCTTCTGCATTGTTTGTTGTTTCAATTTCTTGCTCTTATTCTGATTCTTCTGCTTCTCCGCAGCTTAATTTTCTGTTATTTCTGCTTTTTCGGCTATTTCTTTGGTTATTTCTGCTTTTTACTCTTATTCTTCTGTTTCTTTTGCTTGTTCTTCTTGTTCTCCTAGTTCTTGTTCCTCTCGTATTTCTACATCTCCTTTTTTCTTCTTTTTCAACTTCTTCTGTTTAAAATGCATTTTCTGCTTTTTCAATTACTTCTTCTTCTGCTTCAGCTTTTTCTTCACCTTATTCTTCTCTTATTTCTGCTATTTCGGCTTATTCTCCTGTTATTTCTCCTTTTCGCTTATTCTTTTGTTATTTCTGCTTTTTCCTCTTATTCCCATGTTTCTTCTTCTTGTTCTTCTTGTTCTTCTACTTCTTCTTGTAGTTCTACATATCCTTCTTCTTCTTCTTCTTCTTCATCTTATGCTGTTTCTAATGCATTTTCTGCTTTTCAATTGTTGCTTCTTCTTCAGCTCATTCTTCTGTTATTTCTGCTTTTTCGGCTTTTTCTTCTGTTATTGCTGCTTTTTCGGCTTATTCTTCTGTTATTTTTGCTTTTTCCTCTGATTCTTCTGTTTCTTCCTCTTGTTCTTACAGTTTCTCTTGTTCTTCTTTAACTTCTATATCTCCTTCGTCTTCATCTTCTTCGGTTTCCTCTGCATTTTTTTGCTTTTTCAATTACTTCTTCTGCTTCCTCTGCTTCATATTCAGCTTATTCTGTTATTTCTGCTTTTTCGGCTTACACATCTGTTATTTCTGATTTATCCTCTTATTCCCCTGTTTCTTCTTCTTGTTCGTCTTGTTCTTCTAGCTCCTCTTGTTCTTCTTGTAATTCTACATCTCCTTCTTCTTCTTCATCTTTCTGTTTCTTCAGCATTGTTTCTTTTTTCAATTTCTTGCTCTTATTCTGATTCTTCTGTTTCTCCGCAGCTTAATTTTCTGTTATTTCTGCTTTTTCGGCTATTTCTTTGGTTATTTCTGCTTTTTACTTTTATTCTTCTGTTTCTTCTGCTTGTTCTTCTTGGTCTCCTAGTTCTTGTTCCTCTCGTATTTCTACATCTCCTTTTTTCTTCTTTTTCAACTTCTTCTGTTTCTAATGCATTTTCTGCTTTTTCAATTACTTCTTCTGCTTCAGCTTTTTCTTCACCTTATTCTTCTCTTATTTCTGTTATTTCGGCTTATTCTCCTGTTATTTCTGCTTTTCGCTTATTCTTTTGTTATTTCTGCTTTTTCCTCTTATTCCCATGTTTCTTCTTCTTGTTCTTCTTGTTCTTCTACTTCTTCTAGTAGTTCTACATATCCTTCTCCTTCTTCTTCTTCTTCATCTTATTCTGTTTCTAATGCATTTTCTGCTTTTCAATTACTGCTTCTTCTGCTTCTTCTTCAGCTTATTCTTCTGTTATTTCTGCTTTTTCTTCTGTTATTGCTGCTTTTTCGGCTCATTCTTCTGTTATTTTTGCTGTTTCCTCTGATTCTTCTGTTTCTTCCTCTTGTTCTTACAGTTTCTCTTGTTCTTCTTCACTTCTATATCTCCTTCGTCTTCATCTTCTTCGGTTTCCTCTGCATTTTTTTGCTTTTTCAATTACTTCTCCTGCTTCCTCTGCTTCATATTCAGCTTATTCTATTATTTCTGCTTTTTCGGCTTATTCTTGTTATTTCTGCTTTTTCGGCTTACTCATCTGTTATTTCTGATTTATCCTCTTATTCCCCTGTTTCTTCTTCTTGTTCGTCTTGTTCTTCTAGCTCCTCTTGTTCTTCTTGTAATTCTACATCTCCTTCTTCTTCTTCATCTTTCTGTTTCTTCTGCATTGTTTGTTGTTTCACTTTCTTGCTCTTATTCTGATTCTTCTGCTTCTCCGCAGCTTAATTTTCTGTTATTTCTGCTTTTTCGGCTATTTCTTTGGTTATTTCTGCTTTTTACTCTTATTCTTCTGTTTCTTCTGCTTGTTCTTCTTGTTCTCCTAGTTCTTGTTCCTCTCGTATTTCTACATCTCCTTTTTTCTTCTTTTTCAACTTCTTCTGTTTCTAATGCATTTTCTGCGTTTTCAATTACTTCTTCTTCTGCTTCAGCTTTTTCTTCACCTTATTCTTCTCTTATTTCTGCTATTTCGGCTTATTCTCCTGTTATTTCTGCTTTTCGCTTATTCTTTTGTTATTTCTGCTTTTTCCTCTTATTCCCATGTTTCTTCTTCTTGTTCTTCTTGTTCTTCTACTTCTTCTTGTAGTTCTACATATCCTTCTTCTTCTTCTTCTTCTTCATCTTATTCTGTTTCTAATGCATTTTCTGCTTTTCAATTGTTGCTTCTTCTTCAGCTCATTCTTCTGTTATTTCTGCTTTTTCGGCTTTTTCTTCTGTTATTGCTGCTTTTTCGGCTTATTCTTCTGTTATTTTTGCTTTTTCCTCTGATTCTTCTGTTTCTTCCTCTTGTTCTTACAGTTTCTCTTGTTCTTCTTTCACTTCTATATCTCCTTCGTCTTCATCTTCTTCGGTTTCCTCTGCATTTTTTTGCTTTTTCAATTACTTCTTCTGCTTCCTCTGCTTCATATTCCGCTTATTCTGTAATTTCTGCTTTTTCGGCTTATTCTTGTTATTTCTGATTTTTCGGCTTACTCATCTGTTATTTCTGATTTATCCTCTTATTCCCCTGTTTCTTCTTCTTGTTCGTCTTGTTCTTCTAGCTCCTCTTGTTCTTCTTGTAATTCTACATCTCCTTCTTCTTCATCATCTTTCTGTTTCTTCTGCATTGTTTGTTGTTTCAATTTCTTGCTCTTATTCTGATTCTTCTGCTTCTCCGCAGCTTAATTTTCTGTTATTTCTGCTTTTTCGGCTATTTCTTTGGTTATTTCTGCTTTTTACTTTTATTCTTCTGTTTCTTCTGCTTGTTCTTCTTGGTCTCCTAGTTCTTGTTCCTCTCGTATTTCTACATCTCCTTTTTTCTTCTTTTTCAACTTCTTCTGTTTCTAATGCATTTTCTGCTTTTTCAATTCCTTCTTCTGTTTCAGCTTTTTCTTCACCTTATTCTTCTCTTATTTCTGCTATTTCGGCTTATTCTCCTGTTATTTCTGCTTTTCGCTTATTCTTTTGTTATTTCTGCTTTTTCCTCTTATTCCCATGTTTCTTCTTCTTGTTCTTCTTGTTCTTCTACTTCTTCTTGTAGTTCTACATATCCTTCTTCTTCTTCTTCTTCTTCTTCATCTTATTCTGTTTCTAATGCATTTTCTGCTTTTCAATTGTTGCTTCTTCTTCAGCTCATTCTTCTGTTATTTCTGCTTTTTCGGCTTTTTCTTCTGTTATTGCTGCTTTTTCGGCTTATTCTTCTGTTATTTTTGCTTTTTCCTCTGATTCTTCTGTTTCTTCCTCTTGTTCTTACAGTTTCTCTTGTTCTTCTTTCACTTCTATATCTCCTTCGTCTTCATCTTCTTCGGTTTCCTCTGCATTTTTTTGCTTTTTCAATTACTTCTCCTGCTTCCTCTGCTTCATATTCAGCTTATTCTATTATTTCTGCTTTTTCGGCTTATTCTTGTTATTTCTGCTTTTTCGGCTTACTCATCTGTTATTTCTGATTTATCCTCTTATTCCCCTGTTTCTTCTTCTTGTTCGTCTTGTTCTTCTAGCTCCTCTTGTTCTTCTTGTAATTCTACATCTCCTTCTTCTTCTTCATCTTTCTGTTTCTTCTGCATTGTTTGTTGTTTCAATTTCTTGCTCTTATTCTGATTCTTCTGCTTTTCCGCAGCTTAATTTTCTGTTATTTCTGCATTTTCGGCTATTTCTTTGGTTATTTCTGCTTTTTACTCTTATTCTTCTGTTTCTTCTGCTTGTTCTTCTTGTTCTCCTAGTTCTTGTTCCTCTCGTATTTCTACATCTCCTTTTTTCTTCTTTTTCAACTTCTTCTGTTTCTAATGCATTTTCTGCCTTTTCACTTACTTCTTCTGCTTCAGCTTTTTCTTCACCTTATTCTTCTCTTATTTCTGCTATTTCGGCTTATTCTCCTGTTATTTCTGCTTTTCGCTTATTCTTTTGTTATTTCTGCTTTTTCCTCTTATTCCCATGTTTCTTCTTCTTGTTCTTCTTGTTCTTCTACTTCTTCTTGTAGTTCTACATATCCTTCTTCTTCTTCTTCTTCTTCATCTTATTCTGTTTCTAATGCATTTTCTGCTTTTCAATTGTTGCTTCTTCTTCAGCTCATTCTTCTGTTATTTCTGCTTTTTCGGCTTTTTCTTCTGTTATTGCTGCTTTTTCGGCTTATTCTTCTGTTATTTTTGCTTTTTCCTCTGATTCTTCTGTTTCTTCCTCTTGTTCTTACAGTTTCTCTTGTTCTTCTTTCACTTCTATATCTCCTTCGTCTTCATCTTCTTCGGTTTCCTCTGCATTTTTTTGCTTTTTCAATTAATTCTTCTGCATCCTCTGCTTCATATTCAGCTTATTCTGTTATTTCTGCTTTTTCGGCTTACTCATCTGTTATTTCTGATTTATCCTCTTATTCCCCTGTTTCTTCTTCTTGCTCGTCTTGTTCTTCTAGCTCCTCTTGTTCTTCTTGTAATTCTACATCTCCTTCTTCTTCATCATCTTTCTGTTTCTTCTGCATTGTTTGTTGTTTCAATTTCTTGCTCTTATTCTGATTCTTCTGCTTCTCCGCAGCTTAATTTTCTGTTATTTCTGCTTTTTCGGCTATTTCTTTGGTTATTTCTGCTTTTTACTCTTATTCTTCTGTTTCTTCTGCTTGTTCTTCTTGTTCTCCTAGTTCTTGTTCCTCTCGTATTTCTACATCTCCTTTTTTCTTCTTTTTCAACTTCTTCTGTTTCTAATGCATTTTCTGCTTTTTCAATTACTTCTTCTTCTGCTTCAGCTTTTTCTTCACCTTATTCTTCTCTTATTTCTGCTATTTCGGGTTATTCTCCTGTTATTTCTGCTTTTCGCTTATTCTTTTGTTATTTCTGCTTTTTCCTCTTATTCCCATGTTTCTTATTCTTGTTCTTCTTGTTCTTCTAATTCTTCTAGTAGTTCTACATATCTTTCTCCTTCCCCTTCTTCTTCTTCTTCATCTTATACTGTTTCTAATGCATTTTCTGCTTTTCAATTACTGCTTCTTCTGCTTCTTCTTCAGCTTATTCTTCTGTTATTTCTCCTTTATCTTCTGTTATTGCTGCTTTTTCGGCTCATTCTTCTGTTATTTTTACTTTTTCCTCTGATTCTTCTGTTTCTTCCTCTTGTTCTTACAGTTTCTCTTCTTCTTCTTTCACTTCTATATCTCCTTCGTCTTCATCTTCTTCGGTTTCCTCTGCATTTTTTTGCTTTTTCAATTACTTCTTCTGCTTCCTCTGCTTCATGTTCACCTTATTCTGTAATTTCTGCTTTTTCGGCTTATTCTTGTTATTTCTGATTTTTCGGCTTACTCATCTGTTATTTCTGATTTATCCTCTTATTCCCCTGTTTCTTCTTCTTGTTCGTCTTGTTCTTCTAGCTCCTCTTGTTCTTCTTGTAATTCTACATCTCCTTCTTCTTCTTCATCTTTCTGTTTCTTCTGCATTGTTTGTTGTTTCAATTTCTTGCTCTTATTCTGATTCTTCTGCTTCTCCGCAGCTTAATTTTCTGTTATTTCTGCTTTTTCGGCTATTTCTTTGGTTATTTCTGCTTTTTACTCTTATTCTTCTGTTTCTTCTGCTTGTTCTTCTTGGTCTCCTAGTTCTTGTTCCTCTCGTATTTCTACATCTCCTTTTTTCTTCTTTTTCAACTTCTTCTGTTTCTAATGCATATTCTGCTTTTTCAACTACTTCTTCAGCTTCAGCTTTTTCTTCACCTTATTCTTCTCTTATTTCTGCTATTTCGGCTTATTCACCTGTTATTTCTGCTTTTCGCTTATTCTTTTGTTATTTCTGCTTTTTCCTCTTATTCCCATGTTTCTTCTTCTTGTTCTTCTTGTTCTTCTACTTCTTCTTGTAGTTCTACATATCCTTCTTCTTCTTCTTCTTCTTCTTCATCTTATTCTGTTTCTAATGCATTTTCTGCTTTTCAATTGTTGCTTCTTCTTCAGCTCATTCTTCTGTTATTTCTGCTTTTTCGGCTTTTTCTTCTGTTATTGCTGCTTTTTCGTCTTATTCTTCTGTTATTTTTGCTTTTTCCTCTGATTCTTCTGTTTCTTCCTCTTGTTCTTACAGTTTCTCTTGTTCTTCTTTCACTTCTATATCTCCTTCGTCTTCATCTTCTTCGGTTTCCTCTGCATTTTTTTGCTTTTTCAATTACTTCTTCTGCTTCCTCTGCTTCATATACAGCTTATTCTGTTATTTCTGCTTTTTCGGCTTACTCATCTGTTATTTCTGATTTATCCTCTTATTCCCCTGTTTCTTCTTCTTGTTCGTCTTGTTCTTCTAGCTCCTCTTGTTCTTCTTGTAATTCTACATCTCCTTCTTCTTCTTCATCTTTCTGTTTCTTCTGCATTGTTTCTTTTTTCAATTTCTTGCTCTTATTCTGATTCTTCTGTTTCTCCGCAGCTTAATTTTCTGTTATTTCTGCTTTTTCGGCTATTTCTTTGGTTATTTCTGCTTTTTACTTTTATTCTTCTGTTTTTCTGCTTGTTCTTCTTGGTCTCCTTGTTCTTGTTCCTCTCGTATTTCTACATCTCCTTTCTTCTTCTTTTTCAACTTCTTCTGTTTCTAATGCATTTTCTGCTTTTTCAATTACTTCTTCTTCTGCATCAGCTTTTTCTTCACCTTATTCTTCTCTTATTTCTGCTATTTCGGCTTATTCTCCTGTTATTTCTGCTTTTCGCTTATTCTTTTGTTATTTCTGCTTTTTCCTCTTATTCCCACGTTTCTTCTTCTTGTTCTTCTTGTTCTTCTACTTCTTCTAGTAGTTCTACATATCCTTCTCCTTCTTCTTCTTCTTCATCTTATTCTGTTTCTAATGCATTTTCTGCTTTTCAATTGTTGCTTCTTCTTCAGCTCATTCTTCTGTTATTTCTGTTTTTTCGGCTTATTCTTCTGTTATTTTTGCTTTTTCCTCTGATTCTTCTGTTTCTTCCTCTTGTTCTTACAGTTTCTCTTCTTCTTCTTTCACTTCTATATCTCCTTCGTCTTCATCTTCTTCGGTTTCCTCTGCATTTTTTTGCTTTTTCAATTACTTCTTCTGCTTCCTCTGCTTCATATTCACCTTATTCTGTAATTTCTGCTTTTTCGGCTTATTCTTGTTATTTCTGATTTTTCGGCTTACTCATCTGTTATTTCTGATTTATCCTCTTATTCCCCTGTTTCTTCTTCTTGTTCGTCTTGTTCTTCTAGCTCCTCTTGTTCTTCTTGTAATTCTACATCTCCTTCTTCTTCTTCATCTTTCTGTTTCTTCTGCATTGTTTGTTGTTTCAATTTCTTGCTCTTATTCTGATTCTTCTGCTTCTCCGCAGCTTAATTTTCTGTTATTTCTGCTTTTTCGGCTATTTCTTTGGTTATTTCTGCTTTTTACTCTTATTCTTCTGTTTCTTCTGCTTGTTCTTCTTGGTCTCCTAGTTCTTGTTCCTCTCGTATTTCTACATCTCCTTTTTTCTTCTTTTTCAACTTCTTCTGTTTCTAATGCATTTTCTGCTTTTTCAATTACTTCTTCTGCTTCAGCTTTTTCTTCACCTTATTCTTCTCTTATTTCTGCTATTTCGGCTTATTCTCCTGTTATTTCTGCTTTTCGCTTATTCTTTTGTTATTTCTGCTTTTTCCTCTTATTCCCATGTTTCTTCTTCTTGTTCTTCTTGTTCTTCTACTTCTTCTTGTAGTTCTACATATCCTTCTTCTTCTTCTTCTTCTTCATCTTATTCTGTTTCTAATGCATTTTCTGCTTTTCAATTGTTGCTTCTTCTTCAGCTCATTCTTCTGTTATTTCTGCTTTTTCGGCTTTTTCTTCTGTTATTGCTGCTTTTTCGGCTTATTCTTCTGTTATTTTTGCTTTTTCCTCTGATTCTTCTGTTTCTTCCTCTTGTTCTTACAGTTTCTCTTGTTCTTCTTTCACTTCTATATCTCCTTCGTCTTCATCTTCTTCGGTTTCCTCTGCATTTTTTTGCTTTTTCAATTACTTCTCCTGCTTCCTCTGCTTCATATTCAGCTTATTCTATTATTTCTGCTTTTTCGGCTTATTCTTGTTATTTCTGCTTTTTCGGCTTACTCATCTGTTATTTCTGATTTATCCTCTTATTCCCCTGTTTCATCTTCTTGTTCGTCTTGTTCTTCTAGCTCCTCTTGTTCTTCTTGTAATTCTACATCTCCTTCTTCTTCTTCATCTTTCTGTTTCTTCAGCATTGTTTCTTTTTTCAATTTCTTGCTCTTATTCTGATTCTTCTGCTTTTCCGCAGCTTAATTTTCTGTTATTTCTGCATTTTCGGCTATTTCTTTGGTTATTTCTGCTTTTTACTCTTATTCTTCTGTTTCTTCTGCTTGTTCTTCTTGTTCTCCTAGTTCTTGTTCCTCTCGTATTTCTACATCTCCTTTTTTCTTCTTTTTCAACTTCTTCTGTTTCTAATGCATTTTCTGCTTTTTCAATTACTTCTTCTTCTGCTTCAGCTTTTTCTTCACCTTATTCTTCTCTTATTTCTGCTATTTCGGCTTATTCTCCTGTTATTTCTGCTTTTCGCTTATTCTTTTGTTATTTCTCTTTTTCCTCTTATTCCCATGTTTCTTCTTCTTGTTCTTCTTGTTCTTCTACTTCTTCTAGTAGTTCTACATATCCTTCTCCTTCTTCTTCTTCTTCATCTTATTCTGTTTCTAATGCATTTTCTGCTTTTCAATTACTGCTTCTTCTGCTTCTTCTTCAGCTTATTCTTCTGTTATTTCTGCTTTTTCTTCTGTTATTGCTGCTTTTTCGGCTTATTCTTCTGTTATTTTTGCTTTTTCCTCTGATTCTTCTGTTTCTTCCTCTTGTTCTTACAGTTTCTCTTGTTCTTCTTTCACTTCTATATCTCCTTCGTCTTCATCTTCTTCGGTTTCCTCTGCATTTTTTTGCTTTTTCAATTAATTCTTCTGCATCCTCTGCTTCATATTCAGCTTATTCTGTTATTTCTGCTTTTTCCGCTTACTCATCTGTTATTTCTGATTTATCCTCTTATTCCCCTGTTTCTTCTTCTTGTTCGTCTTGTTCTTCTAGCTCCTCTTGTTCTTCTTGTAATTCTACATCTCCTTCTTCTTCATCTTTCTGTTTCTTCTGCATTGTTTGTTGTTTCAATTTCTTGCTCTTATTCTGATTCTTCTGCTTCTCCGCAGCTTAATTTTCTGTTATTTCTGCTTTTTCGGCTATTTCTTTGGTTATTTCTGCTTTTTACTCTTATTCTTCTGTTTCTTCTGCTTGTTCTTCTTGGTCTCCTAGTTCTTGTTCCTCTCGTATTTCTACATCTCCTTTTTTCTTCTTTTTCAACTTCTTCTGTTTCTAATGCATTTTCTGCTTTTTCAATTACTTCTTCTTCTGCTTCAGCTTTTTCTTCACCTTATTCTTATCTTATTTCTGCTATTTCGGGTTATTCTCCTGTTATTTCTGCTTTTCGCTTATTCTTTTGTTATTTCTGCTTTTTCCTCTTATTCCCCTGTTTCTCTTCTTGTTCGTCTTGTTCTTCTAGCTCCTCTTGTTCTTCTTGTAATTCTACATCTCCTTCTTCTTCATCATCTTTCTGTTTCTTCTGCATTGTTTGTTGTTTCAATTTCTTGCTCTTATTCTGATTCTTCTGCTTCTCCGCAGCTTAATTTTCTGTTATTTCTGCTTTTTCGGCTATTTCTTTGGTTATTTCTGCTTTTTACTCTTATTCTTCTGTTTCTTCTGCTTGTTCTTCTTGTTCTCCTAGTTCTTATTCCTCTCGTATTTCTACATCTCCTTTTTTCTTCTTTTTCAACTTCTTCTGTTTCTAATGCATTTTCTGCGTTTTCAATTACTTCTTCTTCTGCTTCAGCTTTTTCTTCACCTTATTCTTCTCTTATTTCTGCTATTTCGGCTTATTCTCCTGTTATTTCTGCTTTTCGCTTATTCTTTTGTTATTTCTGCTTTTTCCTCTTATTCCCATGGTTCTTCTTCTTGTTCTTCTTGTTCTTCTACTTCTTCTTGTAGTTCTACATATCCTTCTTCTTCTTCTTCTTCTTCATCTTATTCTGTTTCTAATGCATTTTCTGCTTTTCAATTGTTGCTTCTTCTTCAGCTCATTCTTCTGTCATTTCTGCTTTTTCGGCTTTTTCTTCTGTTATTGCTGCTTTTTCGGCTTATTCTTCTGTTATTTTTGCTTTTTCCTCTGATTCTTCTGTTTCTTCCTCTTGTTCTTACAGTTTCTCTTGTTCTTCTTTCACTTCTATATCTCCTTCGTCTTCATCTTCTTCGGTTTCCTCTGCATTTTTTTGCTTTTTCAATTAATTCTTCTGCATCCTCTGCTTCATATTCAGCTTATTCTGTTATTTCTGCTTTTTCGGCTTACTCATCTGTTATTTCTGATTTATCCTCTTATTCCCCTGTTTCTTCTTCTTGCTCGTCTTGTTCTTCTAGCTCCTCTTGTTCTTCTTGTAATTCTACATCTCCTTCTTCTTCATCATCTTTCTGTTTCTTCTGCATTGTTTGTTGTTTCAATTTCTTGCTCTTATTCTGATTCTTCTGCTTCTCCGCAGCTTAATTTTCTGTTATTTCTGCTTTTTCGGCTATTTCTTTGGTTATTTCTGCTTTTTACTCTTATTCTTCTGTTTCTTCTGCTTGTTCTTCTTGGTCTCCTAGTTCTTGTTCCTCTCGTATTTCTACATCTCCTTTTTTCTTCTTTTTCAACTTCTTCTGTTTCTAATGCATTTTCTGCTTTTTCAATTACTTCTTCTGCTTCAGCTTTTTCTTCACCTTATTCTTCTCTTATTTCTGCTATTTCGGGTTATTCTCCTGTTATTTCTGCTTTTCGCTTATTCTTTTGTTATTTCTGCTTTTTCCTCTTATTCCCATGTTTCTTCTTCTTGTTCTTCTTGTTCTTCTAATTCTTCTAGTAGTTCTACATATCCTTCTCCTTCTCCTTCTTCTTCTTCTTCATCTTATACTGTTTCTAATGCATTTTCTGCTTTTCAATTACTGCTTCTTCTGCTTCTTCTTCAGCTTATTCTTCTGTTATTTCTGCTTTTTCTTCTGTTATTGCTGCTTTTTCGGCTCATTCTTCTGTTATTTTTGCTTTTTCCTCTGATTCTTCTGTTTCTTCCTCTTGTTCTTACAGTTTCTCTTGTTTTTCTTTCACTTCTATATCTCCTTCGTCTTCATCTTCTTCGGTTTCCTCTGCATTTTTTTGCTTTTTCAATTACTTCTTCTGCTTCCTCTGCTTCATATTCAGCTTATTCTGTAATTTCTGCTTTTTCGGCTTATTCTTGTTATTTCTGCTTTTTCGGCTTACTCGTCTGTTATTTCTGATTTATCCTCTTATTCCCCTGTTTCTTCTTCTTGTTCGTCTTGTTCTTCTAGCTCCTCTTGTTCTTCTTGTAATTCTACATCTCCTTCTTCTTCTTCATCTTTCTGTTTCTTCTGCATTGTTTGTTGTTTCAATTTCTTGCTCTTATTCTGATTCTTCTGCTTCTTCCGCAGCTTAATTTTCTGTTATTTCTGCTTTTTCGGCTATTTCTTTGGTTATTTCTGCTTTTTACTCTTATTCTTCTGTTTCTTCTGCTTGTTCTTCTTGGTCTCCTAGTTCTTGTTCCTCTCGTATTTCTACATCTCCTTTTTTCTTCTTTTTCAACTTCTTCTGTTTCTAATGCATTTTCTGCTTTTTCAATTACTTCTTCTTCTGCTTCAGCTTTTTCTTCACCTTATTCTTCTCTTATTCTTGCTATTTCGGCTTATTCTCCTGTTATTTCTGCTTTTCGCTTATTCTTTTGTTATTTCTGCTTTTTCCTCTTATTCCCATGTTTCTTCTTCTTGTTCTTCTTGTTCTTCTACTTCTTCTAGTAGTTCTACATATCCTTCTCCTTCTTCTTCTTCTTCATCTTATTCTGTTTCTAATGCATTTTCTGCTTTTCAATTACTGCTTCTTCTGCTACTTCTTCAGCTTATTCTTCTGTTATTTCTGCTTTTTCTTCTGTTATTGCTGCTTATTCGGCTCATTCTTCTGTTATTTTTGCTTTTTCCTCTGATTCTTCTGTTTCTTCCTCTTGTTCTTACAGTTTCTCTTGTTCTTCTTTCACTTCTATATCTCCTTCGTCTTCATCTTCTTCGGTTTCCTCTGCATTTTTTTGCTTTTTCAATTAATTCTTCTGCATCCTCTGCTTCATATTCAGCTTATTCTGTTATTTCTGCTTTTTCGGCTTACTCATCTGTTATTTCTGATTTATCCTCTTATTCCCCTGTTTCTTCTTCTTGCTCGTCTTGTTCTTCTAGCTCCTCTTGTTCTTCTTGTAATTCTACATCTCCTTCTTCTTCATCATCTTTCTGTTTCTTCTGCATTGTTTGTTGTTTCAATTTCTTGCTCTTATTCTGATTCTTCTGCTTCTCCGCAGCTTAATTTTCTGTTATTTCTGCTTTTTCGGCTATTTCTTTGGTTATTTCTGCTTTTTACTCTTATTCTTCTGTTTCTTCTGCTTGTTCTTCTTGGTCTCCTAGTTCTTGTTCCTCTCGTATTTCTACATCTCCTTTTTTCTTCTTTTTCAACTTCTTCTGTTTCTAATGCATTTTCTGCTTTTTCAATTACTTCTTCTTCTGCTTCAGCTTTTTCTTCACCTTATTCTTCTCTTATTTCTGCTATTTCGGGTTATTCTCCTGTTATTTCTGCTTTTCGCTTATTCTTTTGTTATTTCTGCTTTTTCCTCTTATTCCCATGTTTCTTCTTCTTGTTCTTCTTGTTCTTCTACTTCTTCTTGTAGTTCTACATATCCTTCTTCTTCTTCTTCTTCTTCATCTTATTCTGTTTCTAATGCATTTTCTGCTTTTCAATTGTTGCTTCTTCTTCAGCTCATTCTTCTGTTATTTCTGCTTTTTCGGCTTTTTCTTCTGTTATTGCTGCTTTTTCGGCTTATTCTTCTGTTATTTTTGCTTTTTCCTCTGATTCTTCTGTTTCTTCCTCTTGTTCTTACAGTTTCTCTTGTTCTTCTTTCACTTCTATATCTCCTTCGTCTTCATCTTCTTCGGTTTCCTCTGCATTTTTTTGCTTTTTCAATTACTTCTTCTGCTTCCTCTGCTTCATATTCAGCTTATTCTGTAATTTCTGCTTTTTCGGCTTATTCTTGTTATTTCTGCTTTTTCGGCTTACTCGTCTGTTATTTCTGATTTATCCTCTTATTCCCCTGTTTCTTCTTCTTGTTCGTCTTGTTCTTCTAGCTCCTCTTGTTCTTCTTGTAATTCTACATCTCCTTCTTCTTCTTCATCTTTCTGTTTCTTCTGCATTGTTTGTTGTTTCAATTTCTTGCTCTTATTCTGATTCTTCTGCTTCTTCCGCAGCTTAATTTTCTGTTATTTCTGCTTTTTCGGCTATTTCTTTGGTTATTTCTGCTTTTTACTCTTATTCTTCTGTTTCTTCTGCTTGTTCTTCTTGGTCTCCTTGTTCTTGTTCCTCTCGTATTTCTACATCTCCTTTTTTCTTCTTTTTCAACTTCTTCTGTTTCTAATGCATTTTCTGCTTTTTCAATTACTTCTTCTTCTGCTTCAGCTTTTTCTTCACCTTATTCTTCTCTTATTCTTGCTATTTCGGCTTATTCTCCTGTTATTTCTGCTTTTCGCTTATTCTTTTGTTATTTCTGCTTTTTCCTCTTATTCCCATGTTTCTTCTTCTTGTTCTTCTTGTTCTTCTACTTCTTCTAGTAGTTCTACATATCCTTCTCCTTCTTCTTCTTCTTCATCTTATTCTGTTTCTAATGCATTTTCTGCTTTTCAATTACTGCTTCTTCTGCTACTTCTTCAGCTTATTCTTCTGTTATTTCTGCTTTTTCTTCTGTTATTGCTGCTTATTCGGCTCATTCTTCTGTTATTTTTGCTTTTTCCTCTGATTCTTCTGTTTCTTCCTCTTGTTCTTACAGTTTCTCTTGTTCTTCTTTCACTTCTATATCTCCTTCGTCTTCATCTTCTTAGGTTTCCTCTGCATTTTTTTGCTGTTTCAATTAATTCTTCTGCATCCTCTGCTTCATATTCAGCTTATTCTGTTATTTCTGGTTTTTCGGCTTACTCATCTGTTATTTCTGATTTATCCTCTTATTCCCCTGTTTCTTCTTCTTGTTCGTCTTGTTCTTCTAGCTCCTCTTCTTCTTCTTGTAATTCTACATCTCCTTCTTCTTCATCATCTTTCTGTTTCTTCTGCATTGTTTGTTGTTTCAATTTCTTGCTCTTATTCTGATTCTTCTGCTTCTCCGCAGCTTAATTTTCTGTTATTTCTGCTTTTTCGGCTATTTCTTTGGTTATTTCTGCTTTTTACTCTTATTCTTCTGTTTCTTCTGCTTGTTCTTCTTGGTCTCCTAGTTCTTGTTCCTCTCGTATTTCTACATCTCCTTTTTTCTTCTTTTTCAACTTCTTCTGTTTCTAATGCATTTTCTGCTTTTTCAATTACTTCTTCTTCTGCTTCAGCTTTTTCTTCACCTTATTCTTCTCTTATTTCTGCTATTTCGGGTTATTCTCCTGTTATTTCTGCTTTTCGCTTATTCTTTTGTTATTTCTGCTTTTTCCTCTTATTCCCATGTTTCTTCTTCTTGTTCTTCTTGTTCTTCTACTTCTTCTTTTAGTTCTACATATCCTTCTTCTTCTTCTTCTTCTTCATCTTATTCTGTTTCTAATGCATTTTCTGCTTTTCAATTGTTGCTTCTTCTTCAGCTCATTCTTCTGTTATTTCTGCTTTTTCGGCTTTTTCTTCTGTTATTGCTGCTTTTTCGGCTTATTCTTCTGTTATTTTTGCTTTTTCCTCTGATTCTTCTGTTTCTTCCTCTTGTTCTTACAGTTTCTCTTGTTCTTCTTTCACTTCTATATCTCCTTCGTCTTCATCTTCTTCGGTTTCCTCTGCATTTTTTTGCTTTTTCAATTACTTCTTCTGCTTCCTCTGCTTCATATTCAGCTTATTTTGTTATTTCTGCTTTTTCGGCTTACTCATCTGTTATTTCTGATTTATCCTCTTATTCCCCTGTTTCTTCTTCTTGTTCGTCTTGTTCTTCTAGCTCCTCTTGTTCTTCTTGTAATTCTACATCTCCTTCTTCTTCTTCATCTTTCTGTTTCTTCTGCATTGTTTGTTGTTTCAATTTCTTGCTCTTATTCTGATTCTTCTGCTTCTCCGCAGCTTAATTTTCTGTTATTTCTGCTTTTCGGGTATTTCTTTGGTTATTTCTGCTTTTTACTCTTATTCTTCTGTTTCTTCTGCTTGTTCTTCTTGTTCTCCTAGTTCTTGTTCCTCTCGTATTTCTACATCTCCTTTTTTCTTCTTTTTCAACTTCTTCTGTTTCTAATGCATTTTCTGCTTTTTCAATTACTTCTTCTGCTTCAGCTTTTTCTTCACCTTATTCTTCTCTTATTTCTGCTATTTCGGCTTATTCTCCTGTTATTTCTGCTTTTCGCTTATTCTTTTGTTATTTCTGCTTTTTCCTCTTATTCCCATGTTTCTTCTTCTTGTTCTTCTTGTTCTTCTACTTCTTCTTGTAGTTCTACATATCCTTCTTCTTCTTCTTCTTCTTCATCTTATTCTGTTTCTAATGCATTTTCTGCTTTTCAATTGTTGCTTCTTCTTCAGCTCATTCTTCTGTTATTTCTGCTTTTTCGGCTTTTTCTTCTGTTATTGCTGCTTTTTCGGCTTATTCTTCTGTTATTTTTGCTTTTTCCTCTGATTCTTCTGTTTCTTCCTCTTGTTCTTACAGTTTCTCTTGTTCTTCTTTCACTTCTATATCTCCTTCGTCTTCATCTTCTTCGGTTTCCTCTGCATTTTTTTGCTTTTTCAATTACTTCTCCTGCTTCCTCTGCTTCATATTCAGCTTATTCTATTATTTCTGCTTTTTCGGCTTATTCTTGTTATTTCTGCTTTTTCGGCTTACTCATCTGTTATTTCTGATTTATCCTCTTATTCCCCTGTTTCTTCTTCTTGTTCGTCTTGTTCTTCTAGCTCCTCTTGTTCTTCTTGTAATTCTACATCTCCTTCTTCTTCTTCATCTTTCTGTTTCTTCTGCATTGTTTGTTGTTTCAATTTCTTGCTCTTATTCTGATTCTTCTGCTTTTCCGCAGCTTAATTTTCTGTTATTTCTGCATTTTCGGCTATTTCTTTGGTTATTTCTGCTTTTTACTCTTATTCTTCTGTTTCTTCTGCTTGTTCTTCTTGTTCTCCTAGTTCTTGTTCCTCTCATATTTCTACATCTCCTTTTTTCTTCTTTTTCAACTTCTTCTGTTTCTAATGCATTTTCTGCTTTTTCACTTACTTCTTCTGCTTCAGCTTTTTCTTCACCTTATTCTTCTCTTATTTCTGCTATTTCGGCTTATTCTCCTGTTATTTCTGCTTTTCGCTTATTCTTTTGTTATTTCTCTTTTTCCTCTTATTCCCATGTTTCTTCTTCTTGTTCTTCTTGTTCTTCTACTTCTTCTAGTAGTTCTACATATCCTTCTCCTTCTTCTTCTTCTTCATCTTATTCTGTTTCTAATGCATTTTCTGCTTTTCAATTACTGCTTCTTCTGCTTCTTGTTCAGCTTATTCTTCTGTTATTTCTGCTTTTTCTTCTGTTATTGCTGCTTTTTCGGCTTATTCTTCTGTTATTTTTGCTTTTTCCTCTGATTCTTCTGTTTCTTCCTCTTGTTCTTACAGTTTCTCTTGTTCTTCTTTCACTTCTATATCTCCTTCGTCTTCATCTTCTTCGGTTTCCTCTGCATTTTTTTGCTTTTTCAATTAATTCTTCTGCATCCTCTGCTTCATATTCAGCTTATTCTGTTATTTCTGCTTTTTCCGCTTACTCATCTGTTATTTCTGATTTATCCTCTTATTCCCCTGTTTCTTCTTCTTGTTCGTCTTGTTCTTCTAGCTCCTCTTGTTCTTCTTGTAATTCTACATCTCCTTCTTCTTCTTCATCTTTCTGTTTCTTCTGCATTGTTTGTTGTTTCAATTTCTTGCTCTTATTCTGATTCTTCTGCTTCTCCGCAGCTTAATTTTCTGTTATTTCTGCTTTTTCGGCTATTTCTTTGGTTATTTCTGCTTTTTACTATTATTCTTCTGTTTCTTCTGCTTGTTCTTCTTGTTCTCCTAGTTCTTGTTCCTCTCGTATTTCTACATCTCCTTTTTTCTTCTTTTTCAACTTCTTCTGTTTCTAATGCATTTTCTGCTTTTTCAATTACTTCTTCTTCTGCTTCAGCTTTTTCTTCACCTTATTCTTATCTTATTTCTGCTATTTCGGTTATTCTCCTGTTATTTCTGCTTTTCGCTTATTCTTTTGTTATTTCTGCTTTTTCCTCTTATTCCCCTGTTTCTCTTCTTGTTCGTCTTGTTCTTCTAGCTCCTCTTGTTCTTCTTGTAATTCTACATCTCCTTCTTCTTCATCATCTTTCTGTTTCTTCTGCATTGTTTGTTGTTTCAATTTCTTGCTCTTATTCTGATTCTTCTGCTTCTCCGCAGCTTAATTTTCTGTTATTTCTGCTTTTCGGCTATTTCTTTGGTTATTTCTGCTTTTTACTCTTATTCTTCTGTTTCTTCTGCTTGTTCTTCTTGTTCTCCTAGTTCTTGTTCCTCTCGTATTTCTACATCTCCTTTTTTCTTCTTTTTCAACTTCTTCTGTTTCTAATGCATTTTCTGCGTTTTCAATTACTTCTTCTTCTGCTTCAGCTTTTTCTTCACCTTATTCTTCTCTTATTTCTGCTATTTCGGCTTATTCTCCTGTTATTTCTGCTTTTCGCTTATTCTTTTGTTATTTCTGCTTTTTCCTCTTATTCCCATGTTTCTTCTTCTTGTTCTTCTTGTTCTTCTACTTCTTCTTGTAGTTCTACATATCCTTCTTCTTCTTCTTCTTCTTCATCTTATTCTGTTTCTAATGCATTTTCTGCTTTTCAATTGTTGCTTCTTCTTCAGCTCATTCCTCTGTCATTTCTGCTTTTTCGGCTTTTTCTTCTGTTATTGCTGCTTTTTCAGCTTATTCTTCTGTTATTTTTGCTTTTTCCTCTGATTCTTCTGTTTCTTCCTCTTGTTCTTACAGTTTCTCTTGTTCTTCTTTCACTTCTATATCTCCTTCGTCTTCATCTTCTTCGGTTTCCTCTGCATTTTTTTGCTTTTTCAATTAATTCTTCTGCATCCTCTGCTTCATATTCAGCTTATTCTGTTATTTCTGCTTTTTCGGCTTACTCATCTGTTATTTCTGATTTATCCTCTTATTCCCCTGTTTCTTCTTCTTGCTCGTCTTGTTCTTCTAGCTCCTCTTGTTCTTCTTGTAATTCTACATCTCCTTCTTCTTCATCATCTTTCTGTTTCTTCTGCATTGTTTGTTGTTTCAATTTCTTGCTCTTATTCTGATTCTTCTGCTTCTCCGCAGCTTAATTTTCTGTTATTTCTGCTTTTTCGGCTATTTCTTTGGTTATTTCTGCTTTTTACTCTTATTCTTCTGTTTCTTCTGCTTGTTCTTCTTGGTCTCCTAGTTCTTGTTCCTCTCGTATTTCTACATCTCCTTTTTTCTTCTTTTTCAACTTCTTCTGTTTCTAATGCATTTTCTGCTTTTTCAATTACTTCTTCTTCTGCTTCAGCTTTTTCTTCACCTTATTCTTCTCTTATTTCTGCTATTTCGGGTTATTCTCCTGTTATTTCTGCTTTTCGCTTATTCTTTTGTTATTTCTGCTTTTTCCTCTTATTCCCATGTTTCTTCTTCTTGTTCTTCTTGTTCTTCTAATTCTTCTAGTAGTTCTACATATCCTTCTCCTTCTCCTTCTTCTTCTTCTTCATCTTATACTGTTTCTAATGCATTTTCTGCTTTTCAATTACTGCTTCTTCTGCTTCTTCTTCAGCTTATTCTTCTGTTATTTCTGCTTTTTCTTCTGTTATTGCTGCTTTTTCGGCTCATTCTTCTGTTATTTTTGCTTTTTCCTCTGATTCTTCTGTTTCTTCCTCTTGTTCTTACAGTTTCTCTTGTTTTTCTTTCACTTCTATATCTCCTTCGTCTTCATCTTCTTCGGTTTCCTCTGCATTTTTTTGCTTTTTCAATTACTTCTTCTGCTTCCTCTGCTTCATATTCAGCTTATTCTGTAATTTCTGCTTTTTCGGCTTATTCTTGTTATTTCTGCTTTTTCGGCTTACTCGTCTGTTATTTCTGATTTATCCTCTTATTCCCCTGTTTCTTCTTCTTGTTCGTCTTGTTCTTCTAGCTCCTTTTGTTCTTCTTGTAATTCTACATCTCCTTCTTCTTCTTCATCTTTCTGTTTCTTCTGCATTGTTTGTTGTTTCAATTTCTTGCTCTTATTCTGATTCTTCTGCTTCTTCCGCAGCTTAATTTTCTGTTATTTCTGCTTTTTCGGCTATTTCTTTGGTTATTTCTGCTTTTTACTCTTATTCTTCTGTTTCTTCTGCTTGTTCTTCTTGGTCTCCTAGTTCTTGTTCCTCTCGTATTTCTACATCTCCTTTTTTCTTCTTTTTCAACTTCTTCTGTTTCTAATGCAGTTTCTGCTTTTTCAATTCCTTCTTCTTCTGCTTCAGCTTTTTCTTCACCTTATTCTTCTCTTATTTCTGCTATTTCGGCTTATTCTCCTGTTATTTCTGCTTTTCGCTTATTCTTTTGTTATTTCTGATTTTTCCTCTTATTCCCATGTTTCTTCTTCTTGTTCTTCTTGTTCTTCTACTTCTTCTTGTAGTTCTACATATCCTTCTTCTTCTTCTTCTTCTTCTTCATCTTATTCTGTTTCTAATGCATTTTCTGCTTTTCAATTGTTGCTTCTTCTTCAGCTCATTCTTCTGTTATTTCTGCTTTTTCGGCTTTTTCTTCTGTTATTGCTGCTTTTTCGGCTTATTCTTCTGTTATTTTTGCTTTTTCCTCTGATTCTTCTGTTTCTTCCTCTTGTTCTTACAGATTCTCTTGTTCTTCTTTCACTACTATATCTCCTTCGTCTTCATCTTCTTCGGTTTCCTCTGCATTTTTTTGCTTTTTCAATTAATTCTTCTGCATCCTCTGCTTCATATTCAGCTTATTCTGTTATTTCTGCTTTTTCGGCTTACTCATCTGTTATTTCTGATTTATCCTCTTATTCCCCTGTTTCTTCTTCTTGCTCGTCTTGTTCTTCTAGCTCCTCTTGTTCTTCTTGTAATTCTACATCTCCTTCTTCTTCATCATCTTTCTGTTTCTTCTGCATTGTTTGTTGTTTCAATTTCTTGCTCTTATTCTGATTCTTCTGCTTCTCCGCAGCTTAATTTTCTGTTATTTCTGCTTTTTCGGCTATTTCTTTGGTTATTTCTGCTTTTTACTCTTATTCTTCTGTTTCTTCTGCTTGTTCTTCTTGGTCTCCTAGTTCTTGTTCCTCTCGTATTTCTACATCTCCTTTTTTCTTCTTTTTCAACTTCTTCTGTTTCTAATGCATTTTCTGCTTTTTCAATTACTTCTTCTTCTGCTTCAGCTTTTTCTTCACCTTATTCTTCTCTTATTTCTGCTATTTCGGGTTATTCTCCTGTTATTTCTGCTTTTCGCTTATTCTTTTGTTATTTCTGCTTTTTCCTCTTATTCCCATGTTTCTTCTTCTTGTTCTTCTTGTTCTTCTAATTCTTCTAGTAGTTCTACATATCCTTCTCCTTCTCCTTCTTCTTCTTCTTCATCTTATACTGTTTCTAATGCATTTTCTGCTTTTCAATTACTGCTTCTTCTGCTTCTTCTTCAGCTTATTCTTCTGTTATTTCTGCTTTTTCTTCTGTTATTGCTGCTTTTTCGGCTCATTCTTCTGTTATTTTTGCTTTTTCCTCTGATTCTTCTGTTTCTTCCTCTTGTTCTTACAGTTTCTCTTGTTCTTCTTTCACTTCTATATCTCCTTCGTCTTCATCTTCTTCGGTTTCCTCTGCATTTTTTTGCTTTTTCAATTACTTCTTCTGCTTCCTCTGCTTCATATTCAGCTTATTCTGTAATTTCTGCTTTTTCGGCTTATTCTTGTTATTTCTGCTTTTTCGGCTTACTCGTCTGTTATTTCTGATTTATCCTCTTATTCCCCTGTTTCTTCTTCTTGTTCGTCTTGTTCTTCTAGCTCCTCTTGTTCTTCTTGTAATTCTACATCTCCTTCTTCTTCTTCATCTTTCTGTTTCTTCTGCATTGTTTGTTGTTTCAATTTCTTGCTCTTATTCTGATTCTTCTGCTTCTTCCGCAGCTTAATTTTCTGTTATTTCTGCTTTTTCGGCTATTTCTTTGTTTATTTCTGCTTTTTACTCTTATTCTTCTGTTTCTTCTGCTTGTTCTTCTTGGTCTCCTAGTTCTTGTTCCTCTCGTATTTCTACATCTCCTTTTTTCTTCTTTTTCAACTTCTTCTGTTTCTAATGCATTTTCTGCTTTTTCAATTCCTTCTTCTTCTGCTTCAGCTTTTTCTTCACCTTATTCTTCTCTTATTTCTGCTATTTCGGCTTATTCTCCTGTTATTTCTGCTTTTCGCTTATTCTTTTGTTATTTCTGCTTTTTCCTCTTATTCCCATGTTTCTTCTTCTTGTTCTTCTTGTTCTTCTACTTCTTCTAGTAGTTCTACATATCCTTCTCCTTCTTCTTCTTCTTCATCTTATTCTGTTTCTAATGCATTTTCTGCTTTTCAATTACTGCTTCTTCTGCTTCTTCTTCAGCTTATTCTTCCGTTATTTCTGCTTTTTCTTCTGTTATTGCTGCTTTTTCGGCTCATTCTTCTGTTATTTTTGCTATTTCCTCTGATTCCTCTCTTTCTTCCTCTTGTTCTTACAGTTTCTCTTGTTCTTCTTTCACTTCTATATCTCCTTCGTCTTCATCTTCTTCGGTTTCCTCTGCATATTTTTGCTTTTTCTATTACTTCTTCTGCTTCCTCTGTTTCATATTCAGCTTATTCTGTTATTTCTGCTTTTTCGGCTTATTCTTGTTATTTCTGCTTTTTCGGCTTACTCATCTGTTATTTCTGATTTATCCTCTTATTCCCCTGTTTCTTCTTCTTGTTCGTCTTGTTCTTCTAGCTCCTCTTGTTCTTCTTGTAATTCTACATCTCCTTCTTCTTCATCATCTTTCTGTTTCTTCTGCATTGTTTGTTGTTTCAATTTCTTGCTCTTATTCTGATTCTTCTGCTTCTCCGCAGCTTAATTTTCTGTTATTTCTGCTTTTTCGGCTATTTCTTTGGTTATTTCTGCTTTTTACTCTTATTCTTCTGTTTCTTCTGCTTGTTCTTCTTGTTCTCCTAGTTCTTGTTCCTCTCGTATTTCTACATCTCCTTTTTTCTTCTTTTTCAACTTCTTCTGTTTCTAATGCATTTTCTGCGTTTTCAATTACTTCTTCTGCTTCAGCTTTTTCTTCACCTTATTCTTCTCTTATTTCTGCTATTTCGCTTATTCTCCTGTTATTTCTGCTTTTCGCTTATTCTTTTGTTATTTCTGCTTTTTCCTCTTATTCCCATGTTTCTTCTTCTTGTTCTTCTTGTTCTTCTACTTCTTCTTGTAGTTCTACATATCCTTCTTCTTCTTCTTCTTCTTCTTCTTCATCTTATTCTGTTTCTAATGCATTTTCTGCTTTTCAATTGTTGCTTCTTCTTCAGCTCATTCTTCTGTCATTTCTGCTTTTTCGGCTTTTTCTTCTGTTATTGCTGCTTTTTCGGCTTATTCTTCTGTTATTTTTGCTTTTTCCTCTGATTCTTCTGTTTCTTCCTCTTGTTCTTACAGTTTCTCTTGTTCTTCTTTCACTTCTATATCTCCTTCGTCTTCATCTTCTTCGGTTTCCTCTGCATTTTTTTGCTTTTTCAATTAATTCTTCTGCATCCTCTGCTTCATATTCAGCTTATTCTGTTATTTCTGCTTTTTCGGCTTACTCATCTGTTATTTCTGATTTATCCTCTTATTCCCCTGTTTCTTCTTCTTGCTCGTCTTGTTCTTCTAGCTCCTCTTGTTCTTCTTGTAATTCTACATCTCCTTCTTCTTCATCATCTTTCTGTTTCTTCTGCATTGTTTGTTGTTTCAATTTCTTGCTCTTATTCTGATTCTTCTGCTTCTCCGCAGCTTAATTTTCTGTTATTTCTGCTTTTTCGGCTATTTCTTTGGTTATTTCTGCTTTTTACTCTTATTCTTCTGTTTCTTCTGCTTGTTCTTCTTGTTCTCCTAGTTCTTGTTCCTCTCGTATTTCTACATCTCCTTTTTTCTTCTTTTTCAACTTCTTCTGTTTCTAATGCATTTTCTGCTTTTTCAATTACTTCTTCTTCTGCTTCAGCTTTTTCTTCACCTTATTCTTCTCTTATTTCTGCTATTTCGGGTTATTCTCCTGTTATTTCTGCTTTTCGCTTATTCTTTTGTTATTTCTGCTTTTTCCTCTTATTCCCATGTTTCTTCTTCTTGTTCTTCTTGTTCTTCTACTTCTTCTAGTAGTTCTACATATCCTTCTCCTTCTTCTTCTTCTTCATCTTATTCTGTTTCTAATGCATTTTCTGCTTTTCAATTGTTGCTTCTTCTTCAGCTCATTCTTCTGTTATTTCTGCTTTTTCGGCTTTTTCTTCTGTTATTGCTGCTTTTTCGGCTTATTCTTCTGTTATTTTTGCTTTTTCCTCTGATTCTTCTGTTTCTTCCTCTTGTTCTTACAGTTTCTCTTGTTCTTCTTTCACTTCTATATCTCCTTCGTCTTCATCTTCTTCGGTTTCCTCTGCATTTTTTTGCTTTTTCAATTACTTCTTCTGCTTCCTCTGCTTCATATTCAGCTTATTCTGTTATTTCTGCTTTTTCGGCTTACTCATCTGTTATTTCTGATTTATCCTCTTATTCCCCTGTTTCTTCTTCTTGTTCGTCTTGTTCTTCTAGCTCCCCTTGTTCTTCTTGTAATTCTACATCTCCTTCTTCCTCTTCATCTTTCTGTTTCTTCTGCATTGTTTCTTTTTTCAATTTCTTGCTCTTATTCTGATTCTTCTGTTTCTCCGCAGCTTAATTTTCTGTTATTCCTGCTTTTTCGGCTATTTCTTTGGTTATTTCTGCTTTTTACTCTTATTCTTCTGTTTCTTCTGCTTGTTCTTCTTGGTCTCCTAGTTCTTGTTCCTCTCGTATTTCTACATCTCCTTTTTTCTTCTTTTTCAACTTCTTCTGTTTCTAATGCATTTTCTGCTTTTTCAATTACTTCTTCTTCTGCATCAGCTTTTTCTTCACCTTATTCTTCTCTTATTTCTGCTATTTCGGCTTATTCTCCTGTTATTTCTGCTTTTCGCTTATTCTTTTGTTATTTCTGCTTTTTCCTCTTATTCCCATGTTTCTTCTTCTTGTTCTTCTTGTTCTTCTACTTCTTCTAGTAGTTCTACATATCCTTCTCCTTCTTCTTCTTCTTCATCTTATTCTGTTTCTAATGCATTTTCTGCTTTTCAATTACTGCTTCTTCTGCTTCTTCTTCAGCTTATTCTTCTGTTATTTCTGCTTTTTCTTCTGTTATTGCTGCTTTTTCGGCTCATTCTTCTGTTATTTTTGCTTTTTCCTCTGATTCTTCTGTTTCTTCCTCTTGTTCTTACAGTTTCTCTTGTTCTTCTTTCACTTCTATATCTCCTTCGTCTTCATCTTCTTCGGTTTCCTCTGCATTTTTTTACTTTTTCAATTACTTCTCCTGCTTCCTCTGCTTCATATTCAGCTTATTCTATTATTTCTGCTTTTTCGGCTTATTCTTGTTATTTCTGCTTTTTCGGCTTACTCATCTGTTATTTCTGATTTATCCTCTTATTCCCCTGTTTCTTCTTCTTGTTCGTCTTGTTCTTCTAGCTCCTCTTGTTCTTCTTGTAATTTTACATCTCCTTCTTCTTCATCATCTTTCTGTTTCTTCTGCATTGTTTGTTGTTTCAATTTCTTGCTCTTATTCTGATTCTTCTGCTTCTCCGCTGCTTAATTTTCTGTTATCTGCTTTTTCGGCTATTTCTTTGGTTATTTCTGCTTTTTACTCTTATTCTTCTGTTTCTTCTGCTTGTTCTTCTTGTTCTCCTAGTTCTTGTTCCTCTCGTATTTCTACATCTCCTTTTTTCTTCTTTTTCAACTTCTTCTGTTTCTAATGCATTTTCTGCTTTTTCAATTACTTCTTCTTCTGCTTCAGCTTTTTCTTCACCTTATTCTTCTCTTATTTCTGCTATTTCGGCTTATTCTCCTGTTATTTCTGCTTTTCGCTTATTCTTTTGTTATTTCTGCTTTTTCCTCTTATTCCCATGTTTCTTCTTCTTGTTCTTCTTGTTCTTCTACTTCTTCTTGTAGTTCTACATATCCTTCTTCTTCTTCTTCTTCTTCATCTTATTCTGTTTCTAATGCATTTTCTGCTTTTCAATTGTTGCTTCTTCTTCAGCTCATTCTTCTGTTATTTCTGTTTTTTCGGCTTTTTCTTCTGTTATTGCTGCTTTTTCGGCTTATTCTTCTGTTATTTTTGCTTTTTCCTCTGATTCTTCTGTTTCTTCCTCTTGTTCTTACAGTTTCTCTTGTTCTTCTTTCACTTCTATATCTCCTTCGTCTTCATCTTCTTCGGTTTCCTCTGCATTTTTCTGCTTTTTCAATTACTTCTCCTGCTTCCTCTGCTTCATATTCAGCTTATTCTATTATTTCTGCTTTTTCGGCTTATTCTTGTTATTTCTGCTTTTTCGGCTTACTCATCTGTTATTTCTGATTTATCCTCTTATTCCCCTGTTTCTTCTTCTTGTTCGTCTTGTTCTTCTAGCTCCTCTTGTTCTTCTTGTAATTCTACATCTCCTTCTTCATCATCATCTTTCTGTTTCTTCTTCATTGTTGGTTGTTTCAATTTCTTGCTCTTATTCTGATTCTTCTGCTTCTCCGCAGCTTAATTTTCTGTTATTTCTGCTTTTTCGGCTATTTCTTTGGTTATTTCTGCTTTTTACTCTTATTCTTCTGTTTCTTCTGCTTGTTCTTCTTGGTCTCCTAGTTCTTGTTCCTCTCGTATTTCTACATCTCCTTTTTTCTTCTTTTTCAACTTCTTCTGTTTCTAATGCATTTTCTGCTTTTTCAATTACTTCTTCTTCTGCTACAGCTTTTTCTTCAACTTATTCTTCTCTTATTTCTGCTATTTCGGGTTATTCTCCTGTTATTTCTGCTTTTCGCTTATTCTTTTGTTATTTCTGCTTTTTCCTCTTATTCCCCTGTTTCTTCTTCTTGTTCGTCTTGTTCTTCTAGCTCCTCTTGTTCTTCTTGTAATTCTACATCTCCTTCTTCTTCTTCATCTTTCTGTTTCTTCTGCATTGTTTCTTTTTTCAATTTCTTGCTCTTATTCTGATTCTTCTGTTTCTCCGCAGCTTAATTTTCTGTTATTTCTGCTTTTTCGGCTATTTCTTTGGTTATTTCTGCTTTTTACTCTTATTCTTCTGTTTCTTCTGCTTGTTCTTCTTGGTCTCCTAGTTCTTGTTCCTCTCGTATTTCTACATCTCCTTTTTTCTTCTTTTTCAACTTCTTCTGTTTCTAATGCATTTTCTGCTTTTTCAATTACTTCTTCTTCTGCATCAGCTTTTTCTTCACCTTATTCTTCTCTTATTTCTGCTATTTCGGCTTATTCTCCTGTTATTTCTGCTTTTCGCTTATTCTTTTGTTATTTCTGCTTTTTCCTCTTATTCCCATGTTTCTTCTTCTTGTTCTTCTTGTTCTTCTACTTCTTCTAGTAGTTCTACATATCCTTCTCCTTCTTCTTCTTCTTCATCTTATTCTGTTTCTAATGCATTTTCTGCTTTTCAATTACTGCTTCTTCTGCTTCTTCTTCAGCTTATTCTTCCGTTATTTCTGCTTTTTCTTCTGTTATTGCTGCTTTTTCGGCTCATTCTTCTGTTATTTTTGCTATTTCCTCTGATTCCTCTCTTTCTTCCTCTTGTTCTTACAGTTTCTCTTGTTCTTCTTTCACTTCTATATCTCCTTCGTCTTCATCTTCTTCGGTTTCCTCTGCATATTTTTGCTTTTTCTATTACTTCTTCTGCTTCCTCTGTTTCATATTCAGCTTATTCTGTTATTTCTGCTTTTTCGGCTTATTCTTGTTATTTCTGCTTTTTCGGCTTACTCATCTGTTATTTCTGATTTATCCTCTTATTCCCCTGTTTCTTCTTCTTGTTCGTCTTGTTCTTCTAGCTCCTCTTGTTCTTCTTGTAATTCTACATCTCCTTCTTCTTCATCATCTTTCTGTTTCTTCTGCATTGTTTGTTGTTTCAATTTCTTGCTCTTATTCTGATTCTTCTGCTTCTCCGCAGCTTAATTTTCTGTTATTTCTGCTTTTTCGGCTATTTCTTTGGTTATTTCTGCTTTTTACTCTTATTCTTCTGTTTCTTCTGCTTGTTCTTCTTGTTCTCCTAGTTCTTGTTCCTCTCGTATTTCTACATCTCCTTTTTTCTTCTTTTTCAACTTCTTCTGTTTCTAATGCATTTTCTGCGTTTTCAATTACTTCTTCTTCTGCTTCAGCTTTTTCTTCACCTTATTCTTCTCTTATTTCTGCTATTTCGCTTATTCTCCTGTTATTTCTGCTTTTCGCTTATTCTTTTGTTATTTCTGCTTTTTCCTCTTATTCCCATGTTTCTTCTTCTTGTTCTTCTTGTTCTTCTACTTCTTCTTGTAGTTCTACATATCCTTCTTCTTCTTCTTCTTCTTCTTCTTCATCTTATTCTGTTTCTAATGCATTTTCTGCTTTTCAATTGTTGCTTCTTCTTCAGCTCATTCTTCTGTCATTTCTGCTTTTTCGGCTTTTTCTTCTGTTATTGCTGCTTTTTCGGCTTATTCTTCTGTTATTTTTGCTTTTTCCTCTGATTCTTCTGTTTCTTCCTCTTGTTCTTACAGTTTCTCTTGTTCTTCTTTCACTTCTATATCTCCTTCGTCTTCATCTTCTTCGGTTTCCTCTGCATTTTTTTGCTTTTTCAATTAATTCTTCTGCATCCTCTGCTTCATATTCAGCTTATTCTGTTATTTCTGCTTTTTCGGCTTACTCATCTGTTATTTCTGATTTATCCTCTTATTCCCCTGTTTCTTCTTCTTGCTCGTCTTGTTCTTCTAGCTCCTCTTGTTCTTCTTGTAATTCTACATCTCCTTCTTCTTCATCATCTTTCTGTTTCTTCTGCATTGTTTGTTGTTTCAATTTCTTGCTCTTATTCTGACTCTTCTGCTTCTCCGCAGCTTAATTTTCTGTTATTTCTGCTTTTTCGGCTATTTCTTTGGTTATTTCTGCTTTTTACTCTTATTCTTCTGTTTCTTCTGCTTGTTCTTCTTGTTCTCCTAGTTCTTGTTCCTCTCGTATTTCTACATCTCCTTTTTTCTTCTTTTTCAACTTCTTCTGTTTCTAATGCATTTTCTGCTTTTTCAATTACTTCTTCTTCTGCTTCAGCTTTTTCTTCACCTTATTCTTCTCTTATTTCTGCTATTTCGGGTTATTCTCCTGTTATTTCTGCTTTTCGCTTATTCTTTTGTTATTTCTGCTTTTTCCTCTTATTCCCATGTTTCTTCTTCTTGTTCTTCTTGTTCTTCTACTTCTTCTAGTAGTTCTACATATCCTTCTCCTTCTTCTTCTTCTTCATCTTATTCTGTTTCTAATGCATTTTCTGCTTTTCAATTGTTGCTTCTTCTTCAGCTCATTCTTCTGTTATTTCTGCTTTTTCGGCTTTTTCTTCTGTTATTGCTGCTTTTTCGGCTTATTCTTCTGTTATTTTTGCTTTTTCCTCTGATTCTTCTGTTTCTTCCTCTTGTTCTTACAGTTTCTCTTGTTCTTCTTTCACTTCTATATCTCCTTCGTCTTCATCTTCTTCGGTTTCCTCTGCATTTTTTTGCTTTTTCAATTACTTCTTCTGCTTCCTCTGCTTCATATTCAGCTTATTCTGTTATTTCTGCTTTTTCGGCTTACTCATCTGTTATTTCTGATTTATCCTCTTATTCCCCTGTTTCTTCTTCTTGTTCGTCTTGTTCTTCTAGCTCCCCTTGTTCTTCTTGTAATTCTACATCTCCTTCTTCCTCTTCATCTTTCTGTTTCTTCTGCATTGTTTCTTTTTTCAATTTCTTGCTCTTATTCTGATTCTTCTGTTTCTCCGCAGCTTAATTTTCTGTTATTCCTGCTTTTTCGGCTATTTCTTTGGTTATTTCTGCTTTTTACTCTTATTCTTCTGTTTCTTCTGCTTGTTCTTCTTGGTCTCCTAGTTCTTGTTCCTCTCGTATTTCTACATCTCCTTTTTTCTTCTTTTTCAACTTCTTCTGTTTCTAATGCATTTTCTGCTTTTTCAATTACTTCTTCTTCTGCATCAGCTTTTTCTTCACCTTATTCTTCTCTTATTTCTGCTATTTCGGCTTATTCTCCTGTTATTTCTGCTTTTCGCTTATTCTTTTGTTATTTCTGCTTTTTCCTCTTATTCCCATGTTTCTTCTTCTTGTTCTTCTTGTTCTTCTACTTCTTCTAGTAGTTCTACATATCCTTCTCCTTCTTCTTCTTCTTCATCTTATTCTGTTTCTAATGCATTTTCTGCTTTTCAATTACTGCTTCTTCTGCTTCTTCTTCAGCTTATTCTTCTGTTATTTCTGCTTTTTCTTCTGTTATTGCTGCTTTTTCGGCTCATTCTTCTGTTATTTTTGCTTTTTCCTCTGATTCTTCTGTTTCTTCCTCTTGTTCTTACAGTTTCTCTTGTTCTTCTTTCACTTCTATATCTCCTTCGTCTTCATCTTCTTCGGTTTCCTCTGCATTTTTTTACTTTTTCAATTACTTCTCCTGCTTCCTCTGCTTCATATTCAGCTTATTCTATTATTTCTGCTTTTTCGGCTTATTCTTGTTATTTCTGCTTTTTCGGCTTACTCATCTGTTATTTCTGATTTATCCTCTTATTCCCCTGTTTCTTCTTCTTGTTCGTCTTGTTCTTCTAGCTCCTCTTGTTCTTCTTGTAATTTTACATCTCCTTCTTCTTCATCATCTTTCTGTTTCTTCTGCATTGTTTGTTGTTTCAATTTCTTGCTCTTATTCTGATTCTTCTGCTTCTCCGCTGCTTAATTTTCTGTTATCTGCTTTTTCGGCTATTTCTTTGGTTATTTCTGCTTTTTACTCTTATTCTTCTGTTTCTTCTGCTTGTTCTTCTTGTTCTCCTAGTTCTTGTTCCTCTCGTATTTCTACATCTCCTTTTTTCTTCTTTTTCAACTTCTTCTGTTTCTAATGCATTTTCTGCTTTTTCAATTACTTCTTCTTCTGCTTCAGCTTTTTCTTCACCTTATTCTTCTCTTATTTCTGCTATTTCGGCTTATTCTCCTGTTATTTCTGCTTTTCGCTTATTCTTTTGTTATTTCTGCTTTTTCCTCTTATTCCCATGTTTCTTCTTCTTGTTCTTCTTGTTCTTCTACTTCTTCTTGTAGTTCTACATATCCTTCTTCTTCTTCTTCTTCTTCATCTTATTCTGTTTCTAATGCATTTTCTGCTTTTCAATTGTTGCTTCTTCTTCAGCTCATTCTTCTGTTATTTCTGTTTTTTCGGCTTTTTCTTCTGTTATTGCTGCTTTTTCGGCTTATTCTTCTGTTATTTTTGCTTTTTCCTCTGATTCTTCTGTTTCTTCCTCTTGTTCTTACAGTTTCTCTTGTTCTTCTTTCACTTCTATATCTCCTTCGTCTTCATCTTCTTCGGTTTCCTCTGCATTTTTCTGCTTTTTCAATTACTTCTCCTGCTTCCTCTGCTTCATATTCAGCTTATTCTATTATTTCTGCTTTTTCGGCTTATTCTTGTTATTTCTGCTTTTTCGGCTTACTCATCTGTTATTTCTGATTTATCCTCTTATTCCCCTGTTTCTTCTTCTTGTTCGTCTTGTTCTTCTAGCTCCTCTTGTTCTTCTTGTAATTCTACATCTCCTTCTTCATCATCATCTTTCTGTTTCTTCTTCATTGTTGGTTGTTTCAATTTCTTGCTCTTATTCTGATTCTTCTGCTTCTCCGCAGCTTAATTTTCTGTTATTTCTGCTTTTTCGGCTATTTCTTTGGTTATTTCTGCTTTTTACTCTTATTCTTCTGTTTCTTCTGCTTGTTCTTCTTGGTCTCCTAGTTCTTGTTCCTCTCGTATTTCTACATCTCCTTTTTTCTTCTTTTTCAACTTCTTCTGTTTCTAATGCATTTTCTGCTTTTTCAATTACTTCTTCTTCTGCTTCAGCTTTTTCTTCAACTTATTCTTCTCTTATTTCTGCTATTTCGGGTTATTCTCCTGTTATTTCTGCTTTTCGCTTATTCTTTTGTTATTTCTGCTTTTTCCTCTTATTCCCCTGTTTCTTCTTCTTGTTCGTCTTGTTCTTCTAGCTCCTCTTGTTCTTCTTGTAATTCTACATCTCCTTCTTCTTCTTCATCTTTCTGTTTCTTCTGCATTGTTTCTTTTTTCAATTTCTTGCTCTTATTCTGATTCTTCTGTTTCTCCGCAGCTTAATTTTCTGTTATTTCTGCTTTTTCGGCTATTTCTTTGGTTATTTCTGCTTTTTACTCTTATTCTTCTGTTTCTTCTGCTTGTTCTTCTTGGTCTCCTAGTTCTTGTTCCTCTCGTATTTCTACATCTCCTTTTTTCTTCTTTTTCAACTTCTTCTGTTTCTAATGCATTTTCTGCTTTTTCAATTACTTCTTCTTCTGCATCAGCTTTTTCTTCACCTTATTCTTCTCTTATTTCTGCTATTTCGGCTTATTCTCCTGTTATTTCTGCTTTTCGCTTATTCTTTTGTTATTTCTGCTTTTTCCTCTTATTCCCATGTTTCTTCTTCTTGTTCTTCTTGTTCTTCTACTTCTTCTAGTAGTTCTACATATCCTTCTCCTTCTTCTTCTTCTTCATCTTATTCTGTTTCTAATGCATTTTCTGCTTTTCAATTACTGCTTCTTCTGCTTCTTCTTCAGCTTATTCTTCTGTTATTTCTGCTTTTTCTTCTGTTATTGCTGCTTTTTCGGCTCATTCTTCTGTTATTTTTGCTTTTTCCTCTGATTCTTCTGTTTCTTCCTCTTGTTCTTACAGTTTCTCTTGTTCTTCTTTCACTTCTATATCTCCTTCGTCTTCATCTTCTTCGGTTTCCTATGCATTTTTTTGCTTTTTCAATTACTTCTCCTGCTTTCTCTGCTTCATATTCAGCTTATTCTATTATTTCTGCTTTTTCGGCTTATTCTTGTTATTTCTGCTTTTTCGGCTTACTCATCTGTTATTTCTGATTTATCCTCTTATTCCCCTGTTTCTTCTTCTTGTTCGTCTTGTTCTTCTAGCTCCTCTTGTTCTTCTTGTAATTTTACATCTCCTTCTTCTTCATCATCTTTCTGTTTCTTCTGCATTGTTTGTTGTTTCAATTTCTTGCTCTTATTCTGATTCTTCTGCTTCTCCGCTGCTTAATTTTCTGTTATCTGCTTTTTCGGCTATTTCTTTGGTTATTTCTGCTTTTTACTCTTATTCTTCTGTTTCTTCTGCTTGTTCTTCTTGTTCTCCTAGTTCTTGTTCCTCTCGTATTTCTACATCTCCTTTTTTCTTCTTTTTCAACTTCTTCTGTTTCTAATGCATTTTCTGCTTTTTCAATTACTTCTTCTTCTGCTTCAGCTTTTTCTTCACCTTATTCTTCTCTTATTTCTGCTATTTCGGCTTATTCTCCTGTTATTTCTGCTTTTCGCTTATTCTTTTGTTATTTCTGCTTTTTCCTCTTATTCCCATGTTTCTTCTTCTTGTTCTTCTTGTTCTTCTACTTCTTCTTGTAGTTCTACATATCCTTCTTCTTCTTCTTCTTCTTCATCTTATTCTGTTTCTAATGCATTTTCTGCTTTTCAATTGTTGCTTCTTCTTCAGCTCATTCTTCTGTTATTTCTGTTTTTTCGGCTTTTTCTTCTGTTATTGCTGCTTTTTCGGCTTATTCTTCTGTTATTTTTGCTTTTTCCTCTGATTCTTCTGTTTCTTCCTCTTGTTCTTACAGTTTCTCTTGTTCTTCTTTCACTTCTATATCTCCTTCGTCTTCATCTTCTTCGGTTTCCTCTGCATTTTTTTTGCTTTTTCAATTACTTCTCCTGCTTCCTCTGCTTCATATTCAGCTTATTCTATTATTTCTGCTTTTTCGGCTTATTCTTGTTATTTCTGCTTTTTCGGCTTACTCATCTGTTATTTCTGATTTATCCTCTTATTCCCCTGTTTCTTCTTCTTGTTCGTCTTGTTCTTCTAGCTCCTCTTGTTCTTCTTGTAATTTTACATCTCCTTCTTCTTCATCATCTTTCTGTTTCTTCTGCATTGTTTGTTGTTTCAATTTCTTGCTCTTATTCTGATTCTTCTGCTTCTCCGCAGCTTAATTTTCTGTTATTTCTGCTTTTTCGGCTATTTCTTTGGTTATTTCTGCTTTTTACTCTTATTCTTCTTTTTCTTCTGCTTGTTCTTCTTGTTCTCCTAGTTCTTGTTCCTCTCGTATTTCTACATCTCCTTTTTTCTTCTTTTTCAACTTCTTCTGTTTCTAATGCATTTTCTGCTTTTTCAATTACTTCTTCTTCTGCTTCAGCTTTTTCTTCACCTTATTCTTCTCTTATTTCTGCTATTTCGGCTTATTCTCCTGTTATTTCTGCTTTTCGCTTATTCTTTTGTTATTTCTGCTTTTTCCTCTTATTCCCATGTTTCTTCTTCTTGTTCTTCTTGTTCTTCTACTTCTTCTTGTAGTTCTACATATCCTTCTTCTTCTTCTTCTTCTTCATCTTATTCTGTTTCTAATGCATTTTCTGCTTTTCAATTGTTGCTTCTTCTTCAGCTCATTCTTCTGTTATTTCTGCTTTTTCGGCTTATTCTTCTGTTATTTTTGCTTTTTCCTCTGATTCTTCTGTTTCTTCCTCTTGTTCTTACAGTTTCTCTTGTTCTTCTTTCACTTCTATATCTCCTTCGTCTTCATCTTCTTCGGTTTCCTCTGCATTTTTTTGCTTTTTCAATTACTTCTTCTGCTTCCTCTGCTTCATATTCAGCTTATTCTGTTATTTCTGCTTTTTCGGCTTACTCATCTGTTATTTCTGATTTATCCTCTTATTCCCCTGTTTCTTCTTCTTGTTCGTCTTGTTCTTCTAGCTCCTCTTGTTCTTCTTGTAATTCTACATCTCCTTCTTCTTCTTCATCTTTCTGTTTCTTCTGCATTGTTTCTTTTTTCAATTTCTTGCTCTTATTCTGATTCTTCTGTTTCTCCGCAGCTTAATTTTCTGTTATTTCTGCTTTTTCGGCTATTTCTTTGGTTATTTCTGCTTTTTACTCTTATTCTTCTGTTTCTTCTGCTTGTTCTTCTTGGTCTCCTAGTTCTTGTTCCTCTCGTATTTCTACATCTCCTTTTTTCTTCTTTTTCAACTTCTTCTGTTTCTAATGCATTTTCTGCTTTTTCAATTACTTCTTCTTCTGCTTCAGCTTTTTCTTCACCTTATTCTTCTCTTATTTCTGCTATTTCGGCTTATTCTCCTGTTATTTCTGATTTTCGCTTATTCTTTTGTTATTTCTGCTTTTTCCTCTTATTCCCATGTTTCTTCTTCTTGTTCTTCTTGTTCTTCTACTTCTTCTTGTATTTCTACATATCCTTCTTCTTCTTCTTCTTCTTCATCTTATTCTGTTTCTAATGCATTTTCTGCTTTTCAATTGTTGCTTCTTCTTCAGCTCATTCTTCTGTTATTTCTGTTTTTTCGGCTTTTTCTTCTGTTATTGCTGCTTTTTCGGCTTATTCTTCTGTTATTTTTGCTTTTTCCTCTGATTCTTCTGTTTCTTCCTCTTGTTCTTACAGTTTCTCTTGTTCTTCTTTCACTTCTATATCTCCTTCGTCTTCATCTTCTTCGGTTTCCTCTGCATTTTTTTGCTTTTTCAATTACTTCTCCTGCTTCCTCTGCTTCATATTCAGCTTATTCTATTATTTCTGCTTTTTCGGCTTATTCTTGTTATTTCTGCTTTTTCGGCTTACTCATCTGTTATTTCTGATTTATCCTCTTATTCCCCTGTTTCTTCTTCTTGTTCGTCTTGTTCTTCTAGCTCCTCTTGTTCTTCTTGTAATTTTACATCTCCTTCTTCTTCATCATCTTTCTGTTTCTTCTGCATTGTTTGTTGTTTCAATTTCTTGCTCTTATTCTGATTCTTCTGCTTCTCCGCAGCTTAATTTTCTGTTATTTCTGCTTTTTCGGCTATTTCTTTGGTTATTTCTGCTTTTTACTCTTATTCTTCTTTTTCTTCTGCTTGTTCTTCTTGTTCTCCTAGTTCTTGTTCCTCTCGTATTTCTACATCTCCTTTTTTCTTCTTTTTCAACTTCTTCTGTTTCTAATGCATTTTCTGCTTTTTCAATTACTTCTTCTTCTGCTTCAGCTTTTTCTTCACCTTATTCTTCTCTTATTTCTGCTATTTCGGCTTATTCTCCTGTTATTTCTGCTTTTCGCTTATTCTTTTGTTATTTCTGCTTTTTCCTCTTATTCCCATGTTTCTTCTTCTTGTTCTTCTTGTTCTTCTACTTCTTCTTGTAGTTCTACATATCCTTCTTCTTCTTCTTCTTCTTCATCTTATTCTGTTTCTAATGCATTTTCTGCTTTTCAATTGTTGCTTCTTCTTCAGCTCATTCTTCTGTTATTTCTGCTTTTTCGGCTTATTCTTCTGTTATTTTTGCTTTTTCCTCTGATTCTTCTGTTTCTTCCTCTTGTTCTTACAGTTTCTCTTGTTCTTCTTTCACTTCTATATCTCCTTCGTCTTCATCTTCTTCGGTTTCCTCTGCATTTTTTTGCTTTTTCAATTACTTCTTCTGCTTCCTCTGCTTCATATTCAGCTTATTCTGTTATTTCTGCTTTTTCGGCTTACTCATCTGTTATTTCTGATTTATCCTCTTATTCCCCTGTTTCTTCTTCTTGTTCGTCTTGTTCTTCTAGCTCCTCTTGTTCTTCTTGTAATTCTACATCTCCTTCTTCTTCTTCATCTTTCTGTTTCTTCTGCATTGTTTCTTTTTTCAATTTCTTGCTCTTATTCTGATTCTTCTGTTTCTCCGCAGCTTAATTTTCTGTTATTTCTGCTTTTTCGGCTATTTCTTTGGTTATTTCTGCTTTTTACTCTTATTCTTCTGTTTCTTCTGCTTGTTCTTCTTGGTCTCCTAGTTCTTGTTCCTCTCGTATTTCTACATCTCCTTTTTTCTTCTTTTTCAACTTCTTCTGTTTCTAATGCATTTTCTGCTTTTTCAATTACTTCTTCTTCTGCATCAGCTTTTTCTTCACCTTATTCTTCTCTTATTTCTGCTATTTCGGCTTATTCTCCTGTTATTTCTGCTTTTCGCTTATTCTTTTGTTATTTCTGCTTTTTCCTCTTATTCCCATGTTTCTTCTTCTTGTTCTTCTTGTTCTTCTACTTCTTCTAGTAGTTCTACATATCCTTCTCCTTCTTCTTCTTCTTCATCTTATTCTGTTTCTAATGCATTTTCTGCTTTTCAATTACTGCTTCTTCTGCTTCTTCTTCAGCTTATTCTTCTGTTATTTCTGCTTTTTCTTCTGTTATTGCTGCTTTTTCGGCTCATTCTTCTGTTATTTTTGCTTTTTCCTCTGATTCTTCTGTTTCTTCCTCTTGTTCTTACAGTTTCTCTTGTTCTTCTTTCACTTCTATATCTCCTTCGTCTTCATCTTCTTCGGTTTCCTATGCATTTTTTTGCTTTTTCAATTACTTCTCCTGCTTCCTCTGCTTCATATTCAGCTTATTCTATTATTTCTGCTTTTTCGGCTTATTCTTGTTATTTCTGCTTTTTCGGCTTACTCATCTGTTATTTCTGATTTATCCTCTTATTCCCCTGTTTCTTCTTCTTGTTCGTCTTGTTCTTCTAGCTCCTCTTGTTCTTCTTGTAATTTTACATCTCCTTCTTCTTCATCATCTTTCTGTTTCTTCTGCATTGTTTGTTGTTTCAATTTCTTGCTCTTATTCTGATTCTTCTGCTTCTCCGCAGCTTAATTTTCTGTTATTTCTGCTTTTTCGGCTATTTCTTTGGTTATTTCTGCTTTTTACTCTTATTCTTCTGTTTCTTCTGCTTGTTCTTCTTGTTCTCCTAGTTCTTGTTCCTCTCGTATTTCTACATCTCCTTTTTTCTTCTTTTTCAACTTCTTCTGTTTCTAATGCATTTTCTGCTTTTTCAATTACTTCTTCTTCTGCTTCAGCTTTTTCTTCACCTTATTCTTCTCTTATTTCTGCTATTTCGGCTTATTCTCCTGTTATTTCTGCTTTTCGCTTATTCTTTTGTTATTTCTGCTTTTTCCTCTTATTCCCATGTTTCTTCTTCTTGTTCTTCTTGTTCTTCTACTTCTTCTTGTAGTTCTACATATCCTTCTTCTTCTTCTTCTTCTTCATCTTATTCTGTTTCTAATGCATTTTCTGCTTTTCAATTGTTGCTTCTTCTTCAGCTCATTCTTCTGTTATTTCTGTTTTTTCGGCTTTTTCTTCTGTTATTGCTGCTTTTTCGGCTTATTCTTCTGTTATTTTTGCTTTTTCCTCTGATTCTTCTGTTTCTTCCTCTTGTTCTTACAGTTTCTCTTGTTCTTCTTTCACTTCTATATCTCCTTCGTCTTCATCTTCTTCGGTTTCCTCTGCATTTTTTTGCTTTTTCAATTACTTCTCCTGCTTCCTCTGCTTCATATTCAGCTTATTCTATTATTTCTGCTTTTTCGGCTTATTCTTGTTATTTCTGCTTTTTCGGCTTACTCATCTGTTATTTCTGATTTATCCTCTTACTCCTCTGTTTCTTCTTGTTGTTCGTCTTGTTCTTCTAGCTCCTCTTGTTCTTCTTGTAATTCTACATCTCCTTCTTCTTCATCTTTCTGTTTCTTCTGCATTGTTTCTTTTTTCAATTTCTTGCTCTTATTCTGATTCTTCTGCTTCTCCGCAGCTTAATTTTCTGTTATTTCTGCTTTTTCGGCTATTTCTTTGGTTATTTCTGCTTTTTACTCTTATTCTTCTGTTTTTTCTGCTTGTTCTTCTTGGTCTCCTAGTTCTTGTTCCTCTCGTATTTCTACATCTCCTTTTTTCTTCTTTTTCAACTTCTTCTGTTTCTAATGCATTTTCTGCTTTTTCACTTACTTC
The DNA here is from genome assembly GCF_964194135.1 of Talpa europaea. NCBI lineage: Eukaryota > Metazoa > Chordata > Mammalia > Eulipotyphla > Talpidae > Talpa > Talpa europaea. The sequence goes on from NW_028167968.1 coordinate 84,021, forward strand.
TTCTGCTTCACCTTTTTCTTCACCTTATTCTTCTCTTATTTCTGCTATTTCGGCTTATTCTCCTGTTATTTCTGCTTTTCGCTTATTCTTTTGTTATTTCTGCTTTTTCCTCTTATTCCCATGTTTCTTCTTCTTGTTCTTCTTGTTCTTCTACTTCTTCTTGTAGTTCTACATATCCTTCTTCTTCTTCTTCTTCTTCATCTTATTCTGTTTCTAATGCATTTTCTGCTTTTCAATTGTTGCTTCTTCTTCAGCTCATTCTTCTGTTATTTCTGCTTTTTCGGCTTTTTCTTCTGTTATTGCTGCTTTTTCGGCTTATTCTTCTGTTATTTTTGCTTTTTCCTCTGATTCTTCTGTTTCTTCCTCTTGTTCTTACAGTTTCTCTTGTTCTTCTTTCACTTCTATATCTCCTTCGTCTTCATCTTCTTCGGTTTCCTCTGCATTTTTTTGCTTTTTCAATTAATTCTTCTTCATCCTCTGCTTCATATTCAGCTTATTCTGTTATTTCTGCTTTTTTGGCTTACTCATCTGTTATTTCTGATTTATCCTCTTATTCCCCTGTTTCTTCTTCTTGTTCGTCTTGTTCTTCTAGCTCCTCTTGTTCTTCTTGTAATTCTACATCTCCTTCTTCTTCATCATCTTTCTGTTTCTTCTTCATTGTTGGTTGTTTCAATTTCTTGCTCTTATTCTGATTCTTCTGCTTCTCCGCAGCTTAATTTTCTGTTATTTCTGCTTTTTCGGCTATTTCTTTGGTTATTTCTGCTTTTTACTCTTATTCTTCTGTTTCTTCTGCTTGTTCTTCTTGTTCTCCTAGTTCTTGTTCCTCTCGTATTTCTACATCTCCTTTTTTCTTCTTTTTCAACTTCTTCTGTTTCTAATGCATTTTCTGCTTTTTCACTTACTTCTTCTGCTTCAGCTTTTTCTTCACCTTATTCTTCTCTTATTTCTGCTATTTCGGCTTATTCTCCTGTTATTTCTGCTTTTCGCTTATTCTTTTGTTATTTCTGCTTTTTCCTCTTATTCCCATGTTTCTTCTTCTTGTTCTTCTTGTTCTTCTACTTCTTCTTGTAGTTCTACATATCCTTCTTCTTCTTCTTCTTCTTCATCTTATTCTGTTTCTAATGCATTTTCTGCTTTTCAATTGTTGCTTCTTCTTCAGCTCATTCTTCTGTTATTTCTGTTTTTTCGGCTTTTTCTTCTGTTATTGCTGCTTTTTCGGCTTATTCTTCTGTTATTTTTGCTTTTTCCTCTGATTCTTCTGTTTCTTCCTCTTGTTCTTACAGTTTCTCTTGTTCTTCTTTCACTTCTATATCTCCTTCGTCTTCATCTTCTTCGGTTTCCTCTGAATTTTTTTGCTTTTTCAATTACTTCTTCTGCTTCCTCTGCTTCATATTCAGCTTATTCTGTAATTTCTGCTTTTTCGGCTTATTCTTGTTATTTCTGATTTTTCGGCTTACTCATCTGTTATTTCTGATTTATCCTCTTATTCCCCTGTTTCTTCTTCTTGTTCGTCTTGTTCTTCTAGCTCCTCTTGTTCTTCTTGTAATTCTACATCTCCTTCTTCTTCTTCATCTTTCTGTTTCTTCTGCATTGTTTGTTGTTTCAATTTCTTGCTCTTATTCTGATTCTTCTGCTTCTCCGCAGCTTAATTTTCTGTTATTTCTGCTTTTTCGGCTATTTCTTTGGTTATTTCTGCTTTTTACTCTTATTCTTCTGTTTCTTCTGCTTGTTCTTCTTGGTCTCCTAGTTCTTGTTCCTCTCGTATTTCTACATCTCCTTTTTTCTTCTTTTTCAACTTCTTCTGTTTCTAATGCATTTTCTGCTTTTTCAATTACTTCTTCTGCTTCAGCTTTTTCTTCACCTTATTCTTCTCTTATTTCTGCTATTTCGGCTTATTCTCCTGTTATTTCTGCTTTTCGCTTATTCTTTTGTTATTTCTGCTTTTTCCTCTTATTCCCATGTTTCTTCTTCTTGTTCTTCTTGTTCTTCTACTTCTTCTTGTAGTTCTACATATCCTTCTTCTTCTTCTTCTTCTTCATCTTATTCTGTTTCTAATGCATTTTCTGCTTTTCAATTGTTGCTTCTTCTTCAGCTCATTCTTCTGTTATTTCTGCTTTTTCGGCTTTTTCTTCTGTTATTGCTGCTTTTTCGGCTTATTCTTCTGTTATTTTTGCTTTTTCCTCTGATTCTTCTGTTTCTTCCTCTTGTTCTTACAGTTTCTCTTGTTCTTCTTTCACTTCTATATCTCCTTCGTCTTCATCTTCTTCGGTTTCCTCTGCATTTTTTTGCTTTTTCAATTACTTCTCCTGCTTCCTCTGCTTCATATTCAGCTTATTCTATTATTTCTGCTTTTTCGGCTTATTCTTGTTATTTCTGCTTTTTCGGCTTACTCATCTGTTATTTCTGATTTATCCTCTTATTCCCCTGTTTCTTCTTCTTGTTCGTCTTGTTCTTCTAGCTCCTCTTGTTCTTCTTGTAATTCTACATCTCCTTCTTCTTCTTCATCTTTCTGTTTCTTCTGCATTGTTTGTTGTTTCAATTTCTTGCTCTTATTCTGATTCTTCTGCTTTTCCGCAGCTTAATTTTCTGTTATTTCTGCATTTTCGGCTATTTCTTTGGTTATTTCTGCTTTTTACTCTTATTCTTCTGTTTCTTCTGCTTGTTCTTCTTGTTCTCCTAGTTCTTGTTCCTCTCGTATTTCTACATCTCCTTTTTTCTTCTTTTTCAACTTCTTCTGTTTCTAATGCATTTTCTGCTTTTTCACTTACTTCTTCTGCTTCAGCTTTTTCTTCACCTTATTCTTCTCTTATTTCTGCTATTTCGGCTTATTCTCCTGTTATTTCTGCTTTTCGCTTATTCTTTTGTTATTTCTGCTTTTTCCTCTTATTCCCATGTTTCTTCTTCTTGTTCTTCTTGTTCTTCTACTTCTTCTTGTAGTTCTACATATCCTTCTTCTTCTTCATCATCTTATTCTGTTTCTAATGCATTTTCTGCTTTTCAGTTGTTGCTTCTTCTTCAGCTCATTCTTCTGTTATTTCTGCTTTTTCGGCTTTTTCTTCTGTTATTGCTGCTTTTTCGGCTTATTCTTCTGTTATTTTTGCTTTTTCCTCTGATTCTTCTGTTTCTTCTTCTTGTTCTTACAGTTTCTCTTGTTCTTCTTTCACTTCTATATCTCCTTCGTCTTCATCTTCTTCGGTTTCCTCTGCATTTTTTTGCTTTTTCAATTACTTCTTCTCCTTCCTCTGCTTCATATTCAGCTTATTCTGTTATTTCTGCTTTTTCGGCTTACTCATCTGTTATTTCTGATTTATCCTCTTATTCCCCTGTTTCTTCTTCTTGTTCGTCTTGTTCTTCTAGCTCCTCTTGTATTTCTTGTAATTCTACATCTCCTTCTTCTTCATCTTTCTGTTTCTTCTGCATTGTTTCTTTTTTCAATTTCTTGCTCTTATTCTGATTCTTCTGTTTCTCCGCAGCTTAATTTTCTGTTATTTCTGCTTTTTCGGCTATTTCTTTGGTTATTTCTGCTTTTTACACTTATTCTTCTGTTTCTTCTGCTTGTTCCTCTTGGTCTCCTAGTTCTTGTTCCTCTCGTATTTCTACATATCCTTTTTTCTTCTTTTTCAACTTCTTCGGTTTCTAATGCATTTTCTGCTTTTTCAATTACTTCTTCTGCTTCAGCTTTTTCTTCACCTTATTCTTCTCTTATTTCTCCTATTTCGGCTTATTCTCCTGTTATTTCTGCTTTTCGCTTATTCTTTTGTTATTTCTGCTTTTTCCTCTTATTCCCATGTTTCTTCTTCTTGTTCTTCTTGTTCTTCTACTTCTTCTAGTAGTTCTACATATCCTTCTCCTTCTTCTTCTTCTTCATCTTATTCTGTTTCTAATGCATTTTCTGCTTTTCAATTACTGCTTCTTCTGCTTCTTCTTCAGCTTATTCTTCTGTTATTTCTGCTTTTTCTTCTGTTATTGCTGCTTTTTCGGCTCATTCTTCTGTTATTTTTGCTTTTTCCTCTGATTCTTCTGTTTCTTCCTCTTGTTCTTACAGTTTCTCTTGTTCTTCTTTCACTTCTATATCTCCTTCGTCTTCATCTTCTTCGGTTTCCTCTGCATTTTTTTGCTTTTTCAATTACTTCTCCTTCTTCCTCTGCTTCATATTCAGCTTATTCTATTATTTCTGCTTTTTCGGCTTATTCTTGTTATTTCTGATTTTTCGGCTTACTCATCTGTTATTTCTGATTTATCCTCTTATTCCCCTGTTTCTTCTTCTTGTTCGTCTTGTTCTTCTACCTCCTCTTGTTCTTCTTGTAATTCTACATCTCCTTCTTCTTCTTCATCTTTCTGTTTCTTCTGCATTGTTTGTTGTTTCAATTTCTTGCTCTTATTCTGATTCTTCTGCTTCTCCACAGCTTAATTTTCTGTTATTTCTGCTTTTTCGGCTATTTCTTTGGTTATTTCTGCTTTTTACTCTTATTCTTCTGTTTCTTCTGCTTGTTCTTCTTGTTCTCCTAGTTCTTGTTCCTCTCGTATTTCTACATCTCCTTTTTTCTTCTTTTTCAACTACTTCTGTTTCTAATGCATTTTCTGCTTTTTCAATTACTTCTTCTGCTTCAGCTTTTTCTTCAACTTATTCTTCTCTTATTTCTGCTATTTCGGCTTATTCTCCTGTTATTTCTGCTTTTCGCTTATTCTTTTTTTATTTCTGCTTTTTCCTCTTATTCCCATGTTTCTTCTTCTTGTTCTTCTTGTACTTCTACTTCTTCTAGTAGTTCTACATATCCTTCTCCTTCTTCTTCTTCTTCATCTTATTCTGTTTCTAATGCATTTTCTGCTTTTCAATTACTGCTTCTTCTGCTTCTTCTTCAGCTTATTCTTCTGTTATTTCTGCTTTTTCTTCTGTTATTGCTGCTTTTTCGGCTCCTTCTTCTGTTATTTTTGCTTTTTCCTCTGATTCTTCTTTTTCTTCCTCTTGTTCTTACAGTTTCTCTTGTTCTTCTTTCACTTCTATATCTCCTTCGTCTTCATCTTCTTCGGTTTCCTCTGCATTTTTTTGCTTTTTCAATTACTTCTCCTGCTTCCTCTGCTTCATATTCAGCTTATTCTATTATTTCTGCTTTTTCGGCTTATTCCTGTTATTTCTGCTTTTTCGGCTTACTCATCTGTTATTTCTGATTTATCCTCTTATTCCCCTGTTTCTTCTTCTTGTTCGTCTTGTTCTTCTAGCTCCTCTTGTTCTTCTTGTTATTCTACATCTCCTTCTTCTTCTTCATCTTTCTGTTTCTTCTGCATTGTTTGTTGTTTCAATTTCTTGCTCTTATTCTGATTCTTCTGCTTCTCCGCAGCTTAATTTTCTGTTATTTCTGCTTTTTCGGCTATTTCTTTGGTTATTTCTGCTTTTTACTCTTATTCTTCTGTTTCTTCTTCTTGTTCTTCTTGTTCTCCTAGTTCTTGTTCCTCTCGTATTTCTACATCTCCTTTTTTCTTCTTTTTCAACTTCTTCTGTTTCTAATGCATTTTCTGCTTTTTCAATTACTTCTTCTTCTGCTTCAGCTTTTTCTTCACCTTATTCTTCTCTTATTTCTGCTATTTCGGCTTATTCTCCTGTTATTTCTGCTTTTCGCTTATTCTTTTGTTATTTCTGCTTTTTCCTCTTATTCCCATGTTTCTTCTTCTTGTTCTTCTTGTTCTTCTACTTCTTCTTGTAGTTCTACATATCCTTCTTCTTCTTCTTCTTCTTCTTCTTCATCTTATTCTGTTTCTAATGCATTTTCTGCTTTTCAATTGTTGCTTCTTCTTCAGCTCATTCTTCTGTTATTTCTGCTTTTTCGGCTTTTTCTTCTGTTATTGCTGCTTTTTCGGCTTATTCTTCTGTTATTTTTGCTTTTTCCTCTGATTCTTCTGTTTCTTCCTCTTGTTCTTACAGTTTCTCTTGTTCTTCTTTCACTTCTATATCTCCTTCGTCTTCATCTTCTTCGGTTTCCTCTGCATTTTTTTGCTTTTTCAATTAATTCTTCTGCATCCTCTGCTTCATATTCAGCTTATTCTGTTATTTCTGCTTTTTCGGCTTACTCATCTGTTATTTCTGATTTATCCTCTTATTCCCCTGTTTCTTCTTCTTGTTCTTCTTGTTCTTCTACTTCTTCTTGTAGTTCTACATATCCTTCTTCTTCTTCTTCTTCTTCATCTTATTCTGTTTCTAATGCATTTTCTGCTTTTCAATTGTTGCTTCTTCTTCAGCTCATTCTTCTGTTATTTCTGCTTTTTCGGCTTATTCTTGTTATTTCTGCTTTTTCGGCTTACTCATCTGTTATTTCTGATTTATCATCTTATTCCCCTGTTTCTTCTTCTTGTTCGTCTTGTTCTTCTAGCTCCTCTTGTTCTTCTTGTAATTCTACATCTCCTTCTTCTTCATCATCTTTCTGTTTCTTCTGCATTGTTTGTTGTTTCAATTTCTTGCTCTTATTCTGATTCTTCTGCTTCTTCGCAGCTTAATTTTCTGTTATTTCTGCTTTTACGGCTATTTCTTTGGTTATTTCTGCTTTTTACTCTTATTCTTCTGTTTCTTCTGCTTGTTCTTCTTGTTCTCCTAGTTCTTGTTCCTCTCGTATTTCTACATCTCCTTTTTTCTTCTTTTTCAACTTCTTCTGTTTCTAATGCATTTTCTGCTTTTTCAATTACTTCTTCTTCTGCTTCAGCTTTTTCTTCACCTTATTCTTCTCTTATTTCTGCTATTTCGGCTTATTCTCCTGTTATTTCTGCTTTTCGCTTATTCTTTTGTTATTTCTGCTTTTTCCTCTTATTCCCATGTTTCTTCTTCTTGTTCTTCTTGTTCTTCTACTTCTTCTTATAGTTCTACATATGCTTCTCCTTCTTCTTCTTCTTCATCTTATTCTGTTTCTAATGCATTTTCTGCTTTTCAATTACTGCTTCTTCTGCTTCTTCTTCAGCTTATTCTTCTGTTATTTCTGCTTTTTCTTCTGTTATTGCTGCTTTTTCGGCTCATTCTTCTGTTATTTTTGCTTTTTCCTCTGATTCTTCTGTTTCTTCCTCTTGTTCTTACAGTTTCTCTTCTTCTTCTTTCACTTCTATATCTCCTTCGTCTTCATCTTCTTCGGTTTCCTCTGCATATTTTTGCTTTTTCTATTACTTCTTCTGCTTCCTCTGTTTCATATTCAGCTTATTCTGTTATTTCTGCTTTTTCGGCTTATTCTTGTTATTTCTGCTTTTTCGGCTTACTCATCTGTTATTTCTGATTTATCCTCTTATTCCCCTGTTTCTTCTTCTTGTTCGTCTTGTTCTTCTAGCTCCTCTTGTTCTTCTTGTAATTCTACATCTCCTTCTTCTTCATCATCTTTCTGTTTCTTCTGCATTGTTTGTTGTTTCAATTTCTTGCTCTTATTCTGATTCTTCTGCTTCTCCGCAGCTTAATTTTCTGTTATTTCTGCTTTTTCGGCTATTTCTTTGGTTATTTCTGCTTTTTACTCTTATTCTTCTGTTTCTTCTGCTTGTTCTTCTTGTTCTCCTAGTTCTTGTTCCTCTCGTATTTCTACATCTCCTTTTTTCTTCTTTTTCAACTTCTTCTGTTTCTAATGCATTTTCTGCTTTTTCAATTACTTCTTCTTCTGCTTCAGCTTTTTCTTCACCTTATTCTTCTCTTATTTCTGCTATTTCGGCTTATTATCCTGTTATTTCTGCTTTTCGCTTATTCTTTTGTTATTTCTGCTTTTTCCTCTTATTCCCATGTTTCTTCTTCTTGTTCTTCTTGTTCTTCTACATCTTCTTGTAGTTCTACATATCCTTCTTCTTCTTCTTCTTCTTCATCTTATTCTGTTTCTAATGCATTTTCTGCTTTTCAATTGTTGCTTCTTCTTCAGCTCATTCTTGTGTTATTTCTGCTTTTTCGGCTTTTTCTTCTGTTATTGCTGCTTTTTCGGCTCATTCTTCTGTTATTTTTGCTTTTTCCTCTGATTCTTCTGTTTCTTCCTCTTGTTCTTACAGTTTCTCTTGTTCTTCTTTCACTTCTATATCTCCTTCGTCTTCATCTTCTTCGGTTTCCTCTGCATTTTTTTGCTTTTTCAATTACTTCTTCTGCTTCCTCTGCTTCATATTCAGCTTATTCTGTTATTTCTGCTTTTTTGGCTTACTCATCTGTTATTTCTGATTTATCCTCTTATTCCCCTGTTTCTTCTTCTTGTTCGTCTTGTTCTTCTAGCTCCTCTTGTTCTTCTTGTAATTCTACATCTCCTTCTTCTTCTTCATCTTTCTGTTTCTTCTGCATTGTTTGTTGTTTCAATTTCTTGCTCTTATTCTGATTCTTCTGCTTCTCCGCAGCTTAATTTTCTGTTATTTCTGCTTTTTCGGCTATTTCTTTGGTTATTTCTGCTTTTTACTCTTATTCTTCTGTTTCTTCTGCTTGTTCTTCTTGGTCTCCTAGTTCTTGTTCCTCTCGTATTTCTCCATCTCCTTTTTTCTTCTTTTTCAACTTCTTCTGTTTCTAATGCATTTTCTGCTTTTTCAATTACTTCTTCTTCTGCTTCAGCTTTTTCTTCACCTTATTCTTCTCTTATTTCTGCTATTTCGGCTTATTCTCCTGTTATTTCGGCTTTTCGCTTATTCTTTTGTTATTTCTGCTTTTTCCTCTTATTCCCATGTTTCTTCTTCTTGTTCTTCTTGTTCTTCTACTTCTTCTAGTAGTTCTACATATCCTTCTCCTTCTTCTTCTTCATCTTATTCTGTTTCTAATGCATTTTCTGCTTTTCAATTACTGCTTCTTCTGCTTCTTCTTCAGCTTATTCTTCAGATATTTCTGCTTTTTCTTCTGTTATTGCTGCTTTTTCGGCTCATTCTTCTGTTATTTTTGCTTTTTCCTCTGATTCTTCTGTTTCTTCCTCTTGTTCTTACAGTTTCTCTTGTTCTTCTTTCACTTCTATATCTCCTTCGTCTTCATCTTCTTCGGTTTCCTCTGCATTTTTTTGCTTTTTCAATTACTTCTCCTGCTTCCTCTGCTTCATTTTCAGCTTATTCTGTTATTTCTGCTTTTTCGGCTTATTCTTGTTATTTCTGCCTTTTCGGCTTACTCATCTGTTATTTCTGATTTATCCTCTTATTCCCCTGTTTCTTCTTCTTGTTCGTCTTGTTCTTCTATCTCCTCTTGTTCTTCTTGTAATTCTACATCTCCTTCTTCTTCATCATCTTTCTGTTTCTTCTGCATTGTTTGTTGTTTCAATTTCTTGCTCTTATTCTGATTCTTCTGCTTCTCCGCAGCTTAATTTTCTGTTATTTCTGCTTTTTCGGCTATTTCTTTGGTTATTTCTGCTTTTTACTCTTATTCTTCTGTTTCTTCTGCTTGTTCTTCTTGTTCTCCTAGTTCTTGTTCCTCTCGTATTTCTACATCTCCTTTTTTCTTCTTTTTCAACTTCTTCTGTTTCTAATGCATTTTCTGCTTTTTCAATTACTTCTTCTTCTGCTTCAGCTTTTTCTTCACCTTATTCTTCTCTTATTTCTGCTATTTCGGCTTATTCTCCTGTTATTTCTGCTTTTCGCTTATTCTTTTGTTATTTCTGCTTTTTCCTCTTATTCCCATGTTTCTTCTTCTTGTTCTTCTTGTTCTTCTACTTCTTCTAGTAGTTCTACATATCCTTCTCCTTCTTCTTCTTCTTCATCTTATTCTGTTTCTAATGCATTTTCTGCTTTTCAATTACTGCTTCTTCTGCTTCTTCTTCAGCTTATTCATCTGTTATTTCTGCTTTTTCTTCTGTTATTGCTGCTTTTTCGGCTCATTCTTCTGTTATTTTGCTTTTTCCTCTGATTCTTCTGTTTCTTCCTCTTGTTCTTACAGTTTCTCTTGTTCTTCTTTCACTTCTATATCTCCTTCGTCTTCATCTTCTTCGGTTTCCTCTGCATATTTTTGCTTTTTCTATTACTTCTTCTGCTTCTTCTGCATCATATTCAGCTTATTCTGTTATTTCTGCTTTTTCGGCTTATTCTTGTTATTTCTGCTTTTTCGGCTTACTCATCTGTTATTTCTGATTTATCCTCTTATTCCCCTGTTTCTTCTTCTTGTTCGTCTTGTTCTTCTAGCTCCTCTTGTTCTTCTTGTAATTCCACATATCCTTCTTCTTCTTCATCTTTCTGTTTCTTCTGCATCTTTTGTTGTTTCAATTTCTTGCTCTTATTCTGATTCTTCTGCTTCTCCGCAGCTTAATTTTCTGTTATTTCTGCATTTTCGGCTATTTCTTTGGTTATTTCTGCTTTTTACTCTTATTCTTCTGTTTCTTCTGCTTGTTCTTCTTGTTCTCCTAGTTCTTGTTCCTCTCGTATTTCTACATCTCCTTTTTTCTTCTTTTTCAACTTCTTCTGTTTCTAATGCATTTTCTGCTTTTTCAATTACTTCTTCTTCTGCTTCAGCTTTTTCTTCACCTTATTCTTCAATTATTTCTGCTATTTCGGCTTATTCTCCTGTTATTTCTGCTTTTCGCTTATTCTTTTGTTATTTCTGCTTTTTCCTCTTATTCCCATGTTTCTTCTTCTTGTTCTTCTTGTTCTTCTACTTCTTCTTGTAGTTCTACATATCCTTCTTCTTCTTCTTCTTCTTCATCTTATTCTGTTTCTAATGCATTTTCTGCTTTTCAATTGTTGCTTCTTCTTCAGCTCATTCTTGTGTTATTTCTGCTTTTTCGTCTTTTTCTTCTGTTATTGCTACTTTTTCGGCTTATTCTTCTGTTATTTTTGCTTTTTCCTCTGATTCTTCTGTTTCTTCCTCTTGTTCTTACAGTTTCTCTTGTTCTTCTTTCACTTCTATATCTCCTTCGTCTTCATCTTCTTCGGTTTCCTCTGCATTTTTTTGCTTTTTCAATTACTTCTTCTGCTTCCTCTGCTTCATATTCAGCTTATTCTGTTATTTCTGCTTTTTCGGCTTACTCATCTGTTATTTCTGATTTATCCTCTTATTCCCCTGTTTCTTCTTGTTGTTCGTCTTGTTCTTCTAGCTCCTCTTGTTCTTCTTGTAATTCTACATCTCCTTCTTCTTCTTCATCTTTCTGTTTCTTCTGCATTGTTTGTTGTTTCAATTTCTTGCTCTTATTCTGATTCTTCTGCTTCTCCGCAGCTTAATTTTCTGTTATTTCTGCTTTTTCGGCTATTTCTTTGGTTATTTCTGCTTTTTACTCTTATTCTTCTGTTTCTTCTGCTTGTTCTTCTTGGTCTCCTAGTTCTTGTTCCTCTCGTATTTCTCCATCTCCTTTTTTTTTCTTTTTCAACTTCTTCTGTTTCTAATGCATTTTCTGCTTTTTCAATTACTTCTTCTTCTGCTTCAGCTTTTTCTTCACCTTATTCTTCTCTTATTTCTGCTATTTCGGCTTATTCTCCTGTTATTTCTGCTTTTCGCTTATTCTTTTGTTATTTCTGCTTTTTCCTCTTATTCCCATGTTTCTTCTTCTTGTTCTTCTTGTTCTTCTACTTCTTCTAGTAGTTCTACATATCCTTCTCCTTCTTCTTCTTCTTCATCTTATTCTGTTTCTAATGCATTTTCTGCTTTTCAATTACTGCTTCTTCTGCTTCTTCTTCAGCTTATTCTTCAGTTATTTCTGCTTTTTCTTCTGTTATTGCTGCTTTTTCGGCTCATTCTTCTGTTATTTTTGCTTTTTCCTCTGATTCTTCTGTTTCTTCCTCTTGTTGTTACAGTTTCTCTTGTTCTTCTTTCACTTCTATATCTCCTTCGTCTTCATCTTCTTCGGTTTCCTCTGCATTTTTTTGCTTTTTCAATTACTTCTCCTGCTTCCTCTGCTTCATATTCAGCTTATTCTGTTATTTCTGCTTTTTCGGCTTATTCTTGTTATTTCTGCCTTTTCGGCTTACTCATCTGTTATTTCTGATTTATCCTCTTATTCCCCTGTTTCTTCTTCTTGTTCGTCTTGTTCTTCTAGCTCCTCTTGTTCTTCTTGTAATTCTACATCTCCTTCTTCTTCTTCATCTTTCTGTTTCTTCTGCATTGTTTGTTGTTTCAATTTCTTGCTCTTATTCTGATTCTTCTGCTTCTCTGCAGCTTAATTTTCTGTTATTTCTGCTTTTTCGGCTATTTCTTTGGTTATTTCTGCTTTTTACTCTTATTCTTCTGTTTCTTCTGCTTGTTCTTCTTGGTCTCCTAGTTCTTGTTCCTCTCGTATTTCTACATCTCCTTTTTTCTTCTTTTTCAACTTCTTCTGTTTCTAATGCATTTTCTGCTTTTTCAATTACTTCTTCTTCTGCTTCAGCTTTTTCTTCACCTTATTCTTCTCTTATTTCTGCTATTTCGGCTTATTCTCCTGTTATTTCTGCTTTTCGCTTATTCTTTTGTTATTTCTGCTTTTTCCTCTTATTCCCATGTTTCTTCTTCTTGTTCTTCTTGTTCTTCTACTTCTTCTTGTAGTTCTACATATCCTTCTCCTTCTTCTTCTTCTTCATCTTATTCTGTTTCTAATGCATTTTCTGCTTTTCAATTACTGCTTCTTCAGCTTCTTCTTCAGCTTATTCTTCTGTTATTTCTGCTTTTTCTTCTGTTATTGCTGCTTTTTCGGCTCATTCTTCTGTTATTTTTGCTTTTTCCTCTGATTCTTCTGTTTCTTCCTCTTGTTCTTACAGTTTCTCTTGTTCTTCTTTCACTTCTATATCTCCTTCGTCTTCATCTTCTTCGGTTTCCTCTGCATATTTTTGCTTTTTCTATTACTTCTTCTGCTTCCTCTGTTTCATATTCAGCTTATTCTGTTATTTCTGCTTTTTCGGCTTATTCTTGTTATTTCTGCTTTTTCGGCTTACTCATCTGTTATTTCTGATTTATCCTCTTATTCCCCTGTTTCTTCTTCTTGTTCGTCTTGTTCTTCTAGCTCCTCTTGTTCTTCTTGTAATTCTACATCTCCTTCTTCTTCATCATCTTTCTGTTTCTTCTGCATTGTTTGTTGTTTCAATTTCTTGCTCTTATTCTGATTCTTCTGCTTCTCCGCAGCTTAATTTTCTGTTATTTCTGCTTTTTCGGCTATTTCTTTGGTTATTTCTGCTTTTTACTCTTATTCTTCTGTTTCTTCTGCTTGTTCTTCTTGTTCTCCTAGTTCTTGTTCCTCTCGTATTTCTACATCTCCTTTTTTCTTCTTTTTCAACTTCTTCTGTTTCTAATGCATTTTCTGCTTTTTCAATTACTTCTTCTTCTGCTTCAGCTTTTTCTTCACCTTATTCTTCTCTTATTTCTGCTATTTCGGCTTATTATCCTGTTATTTCTGCTTTTCGCTTATTCTTTTGTTATTTCTGCTTTTTCCTCTTATTCCCATGTTTCTTCTTCTTGTTCTTCTTGTTCTTCTACTTCTTCTTGTAGTTCTACATATCCTTCTTCTTCTTCTTCTTCTTCATCTTATTCTGTTTCTAATGCATTTTCTGCTTTTCAATTGTTGCTTCTTCTTTAGCTCATTCTTCTGTTATTTCTGCTTTTTCGGCTTTTTCTTCTGTTATTGCTGCTTTTTCGGCTTATTCTTCTGTTATTTTTGCTTTTTCCTCTGATTCTTCTGTTTCTTCCTCTTGTTCTTACAGTTTCTCTTGTTCTTCTTTCACTTCTATATCTCCTTCGTCTTCATCTTCTTCGGTTTCCTCTGCATTTTTTTGCTTTTTCAATTACTTCTCCTGCTTCCTCTGCTTCATATTCAGCTTATTCTATTATTTCTGCTTTTTCGGCTTATTCTTGTTATTTCTGCTTTTTCGGCTTACTCATCTGTTATTTCTGATTTATCCTCTTATTCCCCTGTTTCTTCTTCTTGTTCGTCTTGTTCTTCTAGCTCCTCTTGTTCTTCTTGTAATTCCACATCTCCTTCTTCTTCTTCATCTTTCTGTTTCTTCTGCATTGTTTCTTTTTTCAATTTCTTGCTCTTATTCTGATTCTTCTGCTTCTCCGCAGCTTAATTTTCTGTTATTTCTGCATTTTCGGCTATTTCTTTGGTTATTTCTGCTTTTTACTCTTATTCTTCTGTTTCTTCTGCTTGTTCTTCTTGTTCTCCTAGTTCTTGTTCCTCTCGTATTTCTACATCTCCTTTTTTCTTCTTTTTCAACTTCTTCTGTTTCTAATGCATTTTCTGCTTTTTCAATTACTTCTTCTGCTTCAGCTTTTTCTTCACCTTATTCTTCTCTTATTTCTGCTATTTCGGCTTATTCTCCTGTTATTTCTGCTTTTCGCTTATTCTTTTGTTATTTCTGCTTTTTCCTCTTATTCCCATGTTTCTTCTTCTTGTTCTTCTTGTTCTTCTACTTCTTCTTGTAGTTCTACATATCCTTCTTCTTCTTCTTCTTCTTCATCTTATTCTGTTTCTAATGCATTTTCTGCTTTTCAATTGTTGCTTCTTCTTCAGCTCATTCTTGTGTTATTTCTGCTTTTTCGTCTTTTTCTTCTGTTATTGCTGCTTTTTCGGCTTATTCTTCTGTTATTTTTGCTTTTTCCTGTGATTCTTCAGTTTCTTCCTCTTGTTCTTACAGTTTCTCTTGTTCTTCTTTCACTTCTATATCTCCTTCGTCTTCATCTTCTTCGGTTTCCTCTGCATTTTTTTGCTTTTTCAATTACTTCTTCTGCTTCCTCTGCTTCATATTCAGCTTATTCTGTTATTTCTGCTTTTTCGGCTTACTCATCTGTTATTTCTGATTTATCCTCTTATTCCCCTGTTTCTTCTTGTTGTTCGTCTTGTTCTTCTAGCTCCTCTTGTTCTTCTTGTAATTCTACATCTCCTTCTTCTTCTTCATCTTTCTGTTTCTTCTGCATTGTTTGTTGTTTCAATTTGTTGCTCTTATTCTGATTCTTCTGCTTCTCCGCAGCTTAATTTTCTGTTATTTCTGCTTTTTCGGCTATTTCTTTGGTTATTTCTGCTTTTTACTCTTATTCTTCTGTTTCTTCTGCTTGTTCTTCTTGGTCTCCTAGTTCTTGTTCCTCTCGTATTTCTCCATCTCCTTTTTTCTTCTTTTTCAACTTCTTCTGTTTCTAATGCATTTTCTGCTTTTTCAATTACTTCTTCTTCTGCTTCAGCTTTTTCTTCACCTTATTCTTCTCTTATTTCTGCTATTTCGGCTTATTCTCCTGTTATTTCTGCTTTTCGCTTATTCTTTTGTTATTTCTGCTTTTTCCTCTTATTCCCATGTTTCTTCTTCTTGTTCTTCTTGTTCTTCTACTTCTTCTAGTAGTTCTACATATCCTTCTCCTTCTTCTTCTTCTTCATCTTATTCTGTTTCTAATGCATTTTCTGCTTTTCAATTACTGCTTCTTCTGCTTCTTCTTCAGCTTATTCTCAGTTATTTCTGCTTTTTCTTCTGTTATTGCTGCTTTTTCGGCTCATTCTTCTGTTATTTTTGCTTTTTCCTCTGATTCTTCTGTTTCTTCCTCTTGTTCTTACAGTTTCTCTTGTTCTTCTTTCACTTCTATATCTCCTTCGTCTTCATCTTCTTCGGTTTCCTCTGCATTTTTTTGCTTTTTCAATTACTTCTCCTGCTTCCTCTGCTTCATATTCAGCTTATTCTGTTATTTCTGCTTTTTCGGCTTATTCTTGTTATTTCTGCCTTTTCGGCTTACTCATCTGTTATTTCTGATTTATCCTCTTATTCCCCTGTTTCTTCTTCTTGTTCGTCTTGTTCTTCTAGCTCCTCTTGTTCTTCTTGTAATTCTACATCTCCTTCTTCTTCTTCATCTTTCTGTTTCTTCTGCATTGTTTGTTGTTTCAATTTCTTGCTCTTATTCTGATTCTTCTGCTTCTCTGCAGCTTAATTTTCTGTTATTTCTGCTTTTTCGGCTATTTCTTTGGTTATTTCTGCTTTTTACTCTTATTCTTCTGTTTCTTCTGCTTGTTCTTCTTGTTCTCCTAGTTCTTGTTCCTCTCGTATTTCTACATCTCCTTTTTTCTTCTTTTTCAACTTCTTCTGTTTCTAATGCATTTTCTGCTTTTTCAATTACTTCTTCTTCTGCTTCAGCTTTTTCTTCACCTTATTCTTCTCTTATTTCTGCTATTTCGGCTTATTCTCCTGTTATTTCTGCTTTTCGCTTATTCTTTTGTTATTTCTGCTTTTTCGTCTTATTCCCATGTTTCTTCTTCTTGTTCTTCTTGTTCTTCTACTTCTTCTTGTAGTTCTACATATCCTTCTTCTTCTTCTTCTTCTTCTTCATCTTATTCTGTTTCTAATGCATTTTCTGCTTTTCAATTGTTGCTTCTTCTTCAGCTCATTCTTGTGTTATTTCTGCTTTTTCGTCTTTTTCTTCTGTTATTGCTGCTTTTTCGGCTTATTCTTCTGTTATTTTTGCTTTTTCCTCTGATTCTTCTGTTTCTTCCTCTTGTTCTTACAGTTTCTCTTGTTCTTCTTTCACTTCTATATCTCCTTCGTCTTCATCTTCTTCGGTATCCTCTGCATTTTTTTGCTTTTTCAATTACTTCTTCTGCTTCCTCTGCTTCATATTCAGCTTATTCTGTTATTTCTGCTTTTTCGGCTTACTCATCTGTTATTTCTGATTTATCCTCTTATTCCCCTGTTTCTTCTTCTTGTTCGTCTTGTTCTTCTAGCTCCTCTTGTTCTTCTTGTAATTCTACATCTCCTTCTTCTTCGTCATCTTTCTGTTTCTTCTGCATTGTTTGTTGTTTCAATTTCTTGCTCTTATTCTGATTCTTCTGTTTCTCCGCAGCTTAATTTTCTGTTATTTCTTCTTTTTCGGCAATTTCTTTGGTTATTTCTGCTTTTTACTCTTATTCTTCTGTTTCTTCTGCTTGTTCTTCTTGGTCTCCTAGTTCTTGTTCCTCTCGTATTTCTACATCTCCTTTTTTCTTCTTTTTCAACTTCTTCTGTTTCTAATGCATTTTCTGCTTTTTCAATTACTTCTTCTGCTTCAGCTTTTTCTTCACCTTATTCTTCTCTTATTTCTGCTATTTCGGCTTATTCTCCTGTTATTTCTGCTTTTCGCTTATTCTTTTGTTATTTCTGCTTTTTCCTCTTATTCCCATGTTTCTTCTTCTTGTTCTTCTTGTTCTTCTACTTCTTCTTGTAGTTCTACATATCCTTCTTCTTCTTCTTCTTCTTCTTCTTCATCTTATTCTGTTTCTAATGCATTTTCTGCTTTTCAATTGTTGCTTCTTCTTCAGCTCATTCTTCTGTTATTTCTGCTTTTTCGGCTTTTTCTTCTGTTATTGCTGCTTTTTCGGCTCATTCTTCTGTTATTTTTGCTTTTTCCTCTGATTCTTCTGTTTCTTCCTCTTGTTCTTACAGTTTCTCTTCTTCTTCTTTCACTTCTATATCTCCTTCGTCTTCATATTCTTCGGTTTCCTCTGCATTTTTTTGCTTTTTCAATTACTTCTTCTGCTTCCTCTGCTTCATATTCAGCTTATTCTGTAATTTCTGCTTTTTCGGCTTATTCTTGTTATTTCTGCTTTTTCGGCTTACTCGTCTGTTATTTCTGATTTATCCTCTTATTCCCCTGTTTCTTCTTCTTGTTCGTCTTGTTCTTCTAGCTCCTCTTGTTCTTCTTGTAATTCTACATCTCCTTCTTCTTCTTCATCTTTCTGTTTCTTCTGCATTGTTTGTTGTTTCAATTTCTTGCTCTTATTCTGATTCTTCTGCTTCTTCCGCAGCTTAATTTTCTGTTATTTCTGCTTTTTCGGCTATTTCTTTGGTTATTTCTGCTTTTTACTCTTATTCTTCTGTTTCTTCTGCTTGTTCTTCTTGGTCTCCTAGTTCTTGTTCCTCTCGTATTTCTACATCTCCTTTTTTCTTCTTTTTCAACTTCTTCTGTTTCTAATGCATTTTCTGCTTTTTCAATTCCTTCTTCTTCTCCTTCAGCTTTTTCTTCACATTATTCTTCTCTTATTTCTGCTATTTCGGCTTATTCTCCTGTTATTTCTGCTTTTCGCTTATTCTTTTGTTATTTCTGCTTTTTCCTCTTAATCCCATGTTTCTTCTTCTTGTTCTTCTTGTTCTTCTACTTCTTCTAGTAGTTCTACATATCCTTCTCCTTCTTCTTCTTCTTCATCTTATTCTGTTTCTAATGCATTTTCTGCTTTTCAATTACTGCTTCTTCTGCTTCTTCTTCAGCTTATTCTTCTGTTATATCTGCTTTTTCTTCTGTTATTGCTGCTTTTTCGGCTCATTCTTCTGTTATTTTTGCTTTTTCCTCTGATTCTTCTGTTTCTTCCTCTTGTTCTTACAGTTTCTCTTGTTCTTCTTTCACTTCTATATCTCCTTCGTCTTCATCTTCTTCGGTATCCTCTGCATATTTTTGCTTTTTCTATTACTTCTTCTGCTTCCTCTGTTTCATATTCAGCTTATTCTGTTATTTCTGCTTTTTCGGCTTATTCTTGTTATTTCTGCTTTTTCGGCTTACTCATCTGTTATTTCTGATTTATCCTCTTATTCCCCTGTTTCTTCTTCTTGTTCGTCTTGTTCTTCTAGCTCCTCTTGTTCTTCTTGTAATTCTACATCTCCTTCTTCTTCATCATCTTTCTGTTTCTTCTGCATTGTTTGTTGTTTCAATTTCTTGCTCTTATTCTGATTCTTCTGCTTCTCCGCAGCTTAATTTTCTGTTATTTCTGCTTTTTCGGCTATTTCTTTGTTTATTTCTGCTTTTTACTCTTATTCTTCTGTTTCTTCTGCTTGTTCTTCTTGTTCTCCTAGTTCTTGTTCCTCTCGTATTTCTACATCTCCTTTTTTCTTCTTTTTCAACTTCTTCTGTTTCTAATGCATTTTCTGCTTTTTCAATTACTTCTTCTTCTGCTTCAGCTTTTTCTTCACCTTATTCTTCTCTTATTTCTGCTATTTCGGCTTATTCTCCTGTTATTTCTGCTTTTCGCTTATTCTTTTGTTATTTCTGCTTTTTCCTCTTATTCCCATGTTTCTTCTTCTTGTTGTTCTTGTTCTTCTACTTCTTCTTGTTGTTCTACATATCCTTCTTCTTCTTCTTCTTCTTCATCTTATTCTGTTTCTAATGCATTTTCTGCTTTTCAATTGTTGCTTCTTCTTCAGCTCATTCTTCTGTTATTTCTGCTTTTTCGGCTTTTTCTTCTGTTATTGCTGCTTTTTCGGCTTATTCTTCTGTTATTTTTGCTTTTTCCTCTGATTCTTCTGTTTCTTCCTCTTGTTCTTACAGTTTCTCTTGTTCTTCTTTCACTTCTATATCTCCTTCGTCTTCATCTTCTTCGGTTTCCTCTGCATTTTTTTGCTTTTTCAAATACTTCTTCTGCTTCCTCTGCTTCATATTCAGCTTATTTTGTTATTTCTGCTTTTTCGGCTTACTCATCTGTTATTTCTGATTTATCCTCTTATTCCCCTGTTTCTTCTTCTTGTTCGTCTTGTTCTTCTAGCTCCTCTTGTTCTTCTTGTAATTCTACATCTCCTTCTTCTTCTTCATCTTTCTGTTTCTTCTGCATTGTTTGTTGTTTCACTTTCTTGCTCTTATTCTGATTCTTCTGCTTCTCCTCAGCTTAATTTTCTGTTATTTCTGCTTTTTCGGCTATTTCTTTGGTTATTTCTGCTTTTTACTCTTATTCTTCTGTTTCTTCTGCTTGTTCTTCTTGTTCTCCTAGTTCTTGTTCCTCTCGTATTTCTACATCTCCTTTTTTCTTCTTTTTCAACTTCTTCTGTTTCTAATGCATTTTCTGCTTTTTCAATTACTTCTTCTTCTGCTTCAGCTTTTTCTTCACCTTATTCTTCTCTTATTTCTGCTATTTCGGCTTATTCTCCTGTTATTTCTGCTTTTCGCTTATTCTTTTGTTATTTCTGCTTTTTCCTCTTATTCCCATGTTTCTTCTTCTTGTTGTTCTTGTTCTTCTACTTCTTCTTGTTGTTCTACATATCCTTCTTCTTCTTCTTCTTCTTCATCTTATTCTGTTTCTAATGCATTTTCTGCTTTTCAATTGTTGCTTCTTCTTCAGCTCATTCTTCTGTTATTTCTGTTTTTTCGGCTTTTTCTTCTGTTATTGCTGCTTTTTCGGCTTATTCTTCTGTTATTTTTGCTTTTTCCTCTGATTCTTCTGTTTCTTCCTCTTGTTCTTACAGTTTCTCTTGTTCTTCTTTCACTTCTATATCTCCTTCGTCTTCATCTTCTTCGGTTTCCTCTGCATTTTTTTGCTTTTTCAATTAATTCTTCTGCTTCCTCTGCTTCATATTCTGCTTATTCTGTTATTTCTGCTTTTTCGGCTTACTCATCTGTTATTTCTGATTTATCCTCTTACTCCCCTGTTTCTTCTTGTTGTTCGTCTTGTTCTTCTAGCTCCTCTTGTTCTTCTTGTAATTCTACATCTCCTTCTTCTTCATCTTTCTGTTTCTTCTGCATTGTTTCTTTTTTCAATTTCTTGCTCTTATTCTGATTCTTCTGCTTCTCCGCAGCTTAATTTTCTGTTATTTCTGCTTTTTCGGCTATTTCTTTGGTTATTTCTGCTTTTTACTCTTATTCTTCTGTTTTTTCTGCTTGTTCTTCTTGGTCTCCTAGTTCTTGTTCCTCTCGTATTTCTACATCTCCTTTTTTCTTCTTTTTCAACTTCTTCTGTTTCTAATGCATTTTCTGCTTTTTCAATTATTTCTTCTTCTGCTTCAGCTTTTTCTTCACCTTATTCTTCTCTTATTTCTGCTATTTCGGCTTATTCTCCTGTTATTTCTGCTTTTCGCTTATTCTTTTGTTATTTCTGCTTTTTCCTCGTATTGCCATGTTTCTTCTTCTTGTTTTTCTTGTTCTTCTACTTCTTCTAGTAGTTCTACATATCCTTCTCCTTCTTCTTCTTCTTCATCTTATTCTGTTTCTAATGCATTTTCTGCTTTTCAATTACTGCTTCTTCTGCTTCTTCTTCAGCTTATTCATCTGTTATTTCTGCTTTTTCTTCTGTTATTGCTGCTTTTTCGGCTCATTCTTCTGTTATTTTGCTTTTTCCTCTGATTCTTCTGTTTCTTCCTCTTGTTCTTACAGTTTCTCTTGTTCTTCTTTCACTTCTATATCTCCTTCGTCTTCATCTTCTTCGGTTTCCTCTGCATATTTTTGCTTTTTCTATTACTTCTTCTGCTTCTTCTGCATCATATTCAGCATATTCTGTTATTTCTGCTTTTTCGGCTTATTCTTGTTATTTCTGCTTTTTCGGCTTACTCATTTGTTATTTCTGATTTATCCTCTTATTCCCCTGTTTCTTCTTCTTGTTCGTCTTGTTCTTCTAGCTCCTCTTGTTCTTCTTGTAATTCCACATCTCCTTCTTCTTCTTCATCTTTCTGTTTCTTCTGCATTGTTTGTTGTTTCAATTTCTTGCTCTTATTCTGATTCTTCTGCTTCTCCGCAGCTTAATTTTCTGTTATTTCTGCATTTTCGGCTATTTCTTTGGTTATTTCTGCTTTTTACTCTTATTCTTCTGTTTCTTCTGCTTGTTCTTCTTGTTCTCCTAGTTCTTGTTCCTCTCGTATTTCTACATCTCCTTTTTTCTTCTTTTTCAACTTCTTCTGTTTCTAATGCATTTTCTGCTTTTTCAATTACTTCTTCTTCTGCTTCAGCTTTTTCTTCACCTTATTCTTCTCTTATTTCTGCTATTTCGGCTTATTCTCCTGTTATTTCTGCTTTTCGCTTATTCTTTTGTTATTTCTGCTTTTTCGTCTTATTCCCATGTTTCTTCTTCTTGTTCTTCTTGTTCTTCTACTTCTTCTTGTAGTTCTACATATCCTTCTTCTTCTTCTTCTTCTTCATCTTATTCTGTTTCTAATGCATTTTCTGCTTTTCAATTGTTGCTTCTTCTTCAGCTCATTCTTGTGTTATTTCTGCTTTTTCGTCTTTTTCTTCTGTTATTGCTGCTTTTTCGGCTTATTCTTCTGTTATTTTTGCTTTTTCCTCTGATTCTTCTGTTTCTTCCTCTTGTTCTTACAGTTTCTCTTGTTCTTCTTTCACTTCTATATCTCCTTCGTCTTCATCTTCTTCGGTATCCTCTGCATTTTTTTGCTTTTTCAATTACTTCTTCTGCTTCCTCTGCTTCATATTCAGCTTATTCTGTTATTTCTGCTTTTTCGGCTTACTCATCTGTTATTTCTGATTTATCCTCTTATTCCCCTGTTTCTTCTTCTTGTTCGTCTTGTTCTTCTAGCTCCTCTTGTTCTTCTTGTAATTCTACATCTCCTTCTTCTTCGTCATCTTTCTGTTTCTTCTGCATTGTTTGTTGTTTCAATTTCTTGCTCTTATTCTGATTCTTCTGTTTCTCCGCAGCTTAATTTTCTGTTATTTCTTCTTTTTCGGCAATTTCTTTGGTTATTTCTGCTTTTTACTCTTATTCTTCTGTTTCTTCTGCTTGTTCTTCTTGGTCTCCTAGTTCTTGTTCCTCTCGTATTTCTACATCTCCTTTTTTCTTCTTTTTCAACTTCTTCTGTTTCTAATGCATTTTCTGCTTTTTCAATTACTTCTTCTGCTTCAGCTTTTTCTTCACCTTATTCTTCTCTTATTTCTGCTATTTCGGCTTATTCTCCTGTTATTTCTGCTTTTCGCTTATTCTTTTGTTATTTCTGCTTTTTCCTCTTATTCCCATGTTTCTTCTTCTTGTTCTTCTTGTTCTTCTACTTCTTCTTGTAGTTCTACATATCCTTCTTCTTCTTCTTCCTCTTCTTCATCTTATTCTGTTTCTAATGCATTTTCTGCTTTTCAATTGTTGCTTCTTCTTCAGCTCATTCTTCTGTTATTTCTGCTTTTTCGGCTTTTTCTTCTGTTATTGCTGCTTTTTCGGCTCATTCTTCTGTTATTTTTGCTTTTTCCTCTGATTCTTCTGTTTCTTCCTCTTGTTCTTACAGTTTCTCTTCTTCTTCTTTCACTTCTATATCTCCTTCGTCTTCATATTCTTCGGTTTCCTCTGCATTTTTTTGCTTTTTCAATTACTTCTTCTGCTTCCTCTGCTTCATATTCAGCTTATTCTGTAATTTCTGCTTTTTCGGCTTATTCTTGTTATTTCTGCTTTTTCGGCTTACTCGTCTGTTATTTCTGATTTATCCTCTTATTCCCCTGTTTCTTCTTCTTGTTCGTCTTGTTCTTCTAGCTCCTCTTGTTCTTCTTGTAATTCTACATCTCCTTCTTCTTCTTCATCTTTCTGTTTCTTCTGCATTGTTTGTTGTTTCAATTTCTTGCTCTTATTCTGATTCTTCTGCTTCTCCGCAGCTTAATTTTCTGTTATTTCTGCTTTTTCGGCTATTTCTTTGGTTATTTCTGCTTTTTACTCTTATTCTTCTGTTTCTTCTGCTTGTTCTTCTTGGTCTCCTAGTTCTTGTTCCTCTCGTATTTCTCCATCTCCTTTTTTCTTCTTTTTCAACTTCTTCTGTTTCTAATGCATTTTCTGCTTTTTCAATTACTTCTTCTTCTGCTTCAGCTTTTTCTTCACCTTATTCTTCTCTTATTTCTGCTATTTCGGCTTATTCTCCTGTTATTTCTGCTTTTCGCTTATTCTTTTGTTATTTCTGCTTTTTCCTCTTATTCCCATGTTTCTTCTTCTTGTTCTTCTTGTTCTTCTACTTCTTCTAGTAGTTCTACATATCCTTCTCCTTCTTCTTCTTCTTCATCTTATTCTGTTTCTAATGCATTTTCTGCTTTTCAATTACTGCTTCTTCTGCTTCTTCTTCAGCTTATTCTCAGTTATTTCTGCTTTTTCTTCTGTTATTGCTGCTTTTTCGGCTCATTCTTCTGTTATTTTTGCTTTTTCCTCTGATTCTTCTGTTTCTTCCTCTTGTTCTTACAGTTTCTCTTGTTCTTCTTTCACTTCTATATCTCCTTCGTCTTCATCTTCTTCGGTTTCCTCTGCATTTTTTTGCTTTTTCAATTACTTCTCCTGCTTCCTCTGCTTCATATTCAGCTTATTCTGTTATTTCTGCTTTTTCGGCTTATTCTTGTTATTTCTGCCTTTTCGGCTTACTCATCTGTTATTTCTGATTTATCCTCTTATTCCCCTGTTTCTTCTTCTTGTTCGTCTTGTTCTTCTAGCTCCTCTTGTTCTTCTTGTAATTCTACATCTCCTTCTTCTTCTTCATCTTTCTGTTTCTTCTGCATTGTTTGTTGTTTCAATTTCTTGCTCTTATTCTGATTCTTCTGCTTCTCTGCAGCTTAATTTTCTGTTATTTCTGCTTTTTCGGCTATTTCTTTGGTTATTTCTGCTTTTTACTCTTATTCTTCTGTTTCTTCTGCTTGTTCTTCTTGGTCTCCTAGTTCTTGTTCCTCTCGTATTTCTACATCTCCTTTTTTCTTCTTTTTCAACTTCTTCTGTTTCTAATGCATTTTCTGCTTTTTCAATTACTTCTTCTTCTGCTTCAGCTTTTTCTTCACCTTATTCTTCTCTTATTTCTGCTATTTCGGCTTATTCTCCTGTTATTTCTGCTTTTCGCTTATTCTTTTGTTATTTCTGCTTTTTCCTCTTATTCCCATGTTTCTTCTTCTTGTTCTTCTTGTTCTTCTACTTCTTCTTGTAGTTCTACATATCCTTCTCCTTCTTCTTCTTCTTCATCTTATTCTGTTTCTAATGCATTTTCTGCTTTTCAATTACTGCTTCTTCTGCTTCTTCTTCAGCTTATTCTTCTGTTATTTCTGCTTTTTCTTCTGTTATTGCTGCTTTTTCGGCTCATTCTTCTGTTATTTTTGCTTTTTCCTCTGATTCTTCTGTTTCTTCCTCTTGTTCTTACAGTTTCTCTTGTTCTTCTTTCACTTCTATATCTCCTTCGTCTTCATCTTCTTCGGTTTCCTCTGCATATTTTTGCTTTTTCTATTACTTCTTCTGCTTCCTCTGTTTCATATTCAGCTTATTCTGTTATTTCTGCTTTTTCGGCTTATTCTTGTTATTTCTGCTTTTTCGGCTTACTCATCTGTTATTTCTGATTTATCCTCTTATTCCCCTGTTTCTTCTTCTTGTTCGTCTTGTTCTTCTAGCTCCTCTTGTTCTTCTTGTAATTCTACATCTCCTTCTTCTTCTTCATCTTTCTGTTTCTTCTGCATTGTTTGTTGTTTCAATTTCTTGCTCTTATTCTGATTCTTCTGCTTCTCCGCAGCTTAATTTTCTGTTATTTCTGCATTTTCGGCTATTTCTTTGGTTATTTCTGCTTTTTACTCTTATTCTTCTGTTTCTTCTGCTTGTTCTTCTTGTTCTCCTAGTTCTTGTTCCTCTCGTATTTCTACATCTCCTTTTTTCTTCTTTTTCAACTTCTTCTGTTTCTAATGCATTTTCTGCTTTTTCAATTACTTCTTCTTCTGCTTCAGCTTTTTCTTCACCTTATTCTTCTCTTATTTCTGCTATTTCGGCTTATTCTCCTGTTATTTCTGCTTTTCGCTTATTCTTTTGTTATTTCTGCTTTTTCGTCTTATTCCCATGTTTCTTCTTCTTGTTCTTCTTGTTCTTCTACTTCTTCTTGTAGTTCTACATATCCTTCTTCTTCTTCTTCTTCTTCTTCATCTTATTCTGTTTCTAATGCATTTTCTGCTTTTCAATTGTTGCTTCTTCTTCAGCTCATTCTTGTGTTATTTCTGCTTTTTCGTCTTTTTCTTCTGTTATTGCTGCTTTTTCGGCTTATTCTTCTGTTATTTTTGCTTTTTCCTCTGATTCTTCTGTTTCTTCCTCTTGTTCTTACAGTTTCTCTTGTTCTTCTTTCACTTCTATATCTCCTTCGTCTTCATCTTCTTCGGTATCCTCTGCATTTTTTTGCTTTTTCAATTACTTCTTCTGCTTCCTCTGCTTCATATTCAGCTTATTCTGTTATTTCTGCTTTTTCGGCTTACTCATCTGTTATTTCTGATTTATCCTCTTATTCCCCTGTTTCTTCTTCTTGTTCGTCTTGTTCTTCTAGCTCCTCTTGTTCTTCTTGTAATTCTACATCTCCTTCTTCTTCGTCATCTTTCTGTTTCTTCTGCATTGTTTGTTGTTTCAATTTCTTGCTCTTATTCTGATTCTTCTGTTTCTCCGCAGCTTAATTTTCTGTTATTTCTTCTTTTTCGGCAATTTCTTTGGTTATTTCTGCTTTTTACTCTTATTCTTCTGTTTCTTCTGCTTGTTCTTCTTGGTCTCCTAGTTCTTGTTCCTCTCGTATTTCTACATCTCCTTTTTTCTTCTTTTTCAACTTCTTCTGTTTCTAATGCATTTTCTGCTTTTTCAATTACTTCTTCTGCTTCAGCTTTTTCTTCACCTTATTCTTCTCTTATTTCTGCTATTTCGGCTTATTCTCCTGTTATTTCTGCTTTTCGCTTATTCTTTTGTTATTTCTGCTTTTTCCTCTTATTCCCATGTTTCTTCTTCTTGTTCTTCTTGTTCTTCTACTTCTTCTTGTAGTTCTACATATCCTTCTTTTTTCTTCTTCTTCTTCTTCTTCATCTTATTCTGTTTCTAATGCATTTTCTGCTTTTCAATTGTTGCTTCTTCTTCAGCTCATTCTTCTGTTATTTCTGCTTTTTCGGCTTTTTCTTCTGTTATTGCTGCTTTTTCGGCTCATTCTTCTGTTATTTTTGCTTTTTCCTCTGATTCTTCTGTTTCTTCCTCTTGTTCTTACAGTTTCTCTTGTTCTTCTTTCACTTCTATATCTCCTTCGTCTTCATATTCTTCGGTTTCCTCTGCATTTTTTTGCTTTTTCAATTACTTCTTCTGCTTCCTCTGCTTCATATTCAGCTTATTCTGTAATTTCTGCTTTTTCGGCTTATTCTTGTTATTTCTGCTTTTTCGGCTTACTCGTCTGTTATTTCTGATTTATCCTCTTATTCCCCTGTTTCTTCTTCTTGTTCGTCTTGTTCTTCTAGCTCCTCTTGTTCTTCTTGTAATTCTACATCTCCTTCTTCTTCTTCATCTTTCTGTTTCTTCTGCATTGTTTGTTGTTTCAATTTCTTGCTCTTATTCTGATTCTTCTGCTTCTTCCGCAGCTTAATTTTCTGTTATTTCTGCTTTTTCGGCTATTTCTTTGGTTATTTCTGCTTTTTACTCTTATTCTTCTGTTTCTTCTGCTTGTTCTTCTTGGTCTCCTAGTTCTTGTTCCTCTCGTATTTCTACATCTCCTTTTTTCTTCTTTTTCAACTTCTTCTGTTTCTAATGCATTTTCTGCTTTTTCAATTCCTTCTTCTTCTCCTTCAGCTTTTTCTTCACATTATTCTTCTCTTATTTCTGCTATTTCGGCTTATTCTCCTGTTATTTCTGCTTTTCGCTTATTCTTTTGTTATTTCTGCTTTTTCCTCTTAATCCCATGTTTCTTCTTCTTGTTCTTCTTGTTCTTCTACTTCTTCTAGTAGTTCTACATATCCTTCTCCTTCTTCTTCTTCTTCATCTTATTCTGTTTCTAATGCATTTTCTGCTTTTCAATTACTGCTTCTTCTGCTTCTTCTTCAGCTTATTCTTCTGTTATTTCTGCTTTTTCTTCTGTTATTGCTGCTTTTTCGGCTCATTCTTCTGTTATTTTTGCTTTTTCCTCTGATTCTTCTGTTTCTTCCTCTTGTTCTTACAGTTTCTCTTGTTCTTCTTTCACTTCTATATCTCCTTCGTCTTCATCTTCTTCGGTATCCTCTGCATATTTTTGCTTTTTCTATTACTTCTTCTGCTTCCTCTGTTTCATATTCAGCTTATTCTGTTATTTCTGCTTTTTCGGCTTATTCTTGTTATTTCTGCTTTTTCGGCTTACTCATCTGTTATTTCTGATTTATCCTCTTATTCCCCTGTTTCTTCTTCTTGTTCGTCTTGTTCTTCTAGCTCCTCTTGTTCTTCTTGTAATTCTACATCTCCTTCTTCTTCATCATCTTTCTGTTTCTTCTGCATTGTTTGTTGTTTCAATTTCTTGCTCTTATTCTGATTCTTCTGCTTCTCCGCAGCTTAATTTTCTGTTATTTCTGCTTTTTCGGCTATTTCTTTGGTTATTTCTGCTTTTTACTCTTATTCTTCTGTTTCTTCTGCTTGTTCTTCTTGTTCTCCTAGTTCTTGTTCCTCTCGTATTTCTACATCTCCTTTTTTCTTCTTTTTCAACTTCTTCTGTTTCTAATGCATTTTCTGCTTTTTCAATTACTTCTTCTTCTGCTTCAGCTTTTTCTTCACCTTATTCTTCTCTTATTTCTGCTATTTCGGCTTATTCTCCTGTTATTTCTGCTTTTCGCTTATTCTTTTGTTATTTCTGCTTTTTCCTCTTATTCCCATGTTTCTTCTTCTTGTTGTTCTTGTTCTTCTACTTCTTCTTGTTGTTCTACATATCCTTCTTCTTCTTCTTCTTCTTCATCTTATTCTGTTTCTAATGCATTTTCTGCTTTTCAATTGTTGCTTCTTCTTCAGCTCATTCTTCTGTTATTTCTGCTTTTTCGGCTTTTTCTTCTGTTATTGCTGCTTTTTCGGCTTATTCTTCTGTTATTTTTGCTTTTTCCTCTGATTCTTCTGTTT
The DNA here is from genome assembly GCF_964194135.1 of Talpa europaea. NCBI lineage: Eukaryota > Metazoa > Chordata > Mammalia > Eulipotyphla > Talpidae > Talpa > Talpa europaea. Next base: position 112,367 of record NW_028167968.1, read on the forward strand.
CTTCCTCTTGTTCTTACAGTTTCTCTTGTTCTTCTTTCACTTCTATATCTCCTTCGTCTTCATCTTCTTCGGTTTCCTCTGCATTTTTTTGCTTTTTCAATTACTTCTTCTGCTTCCTCTGCTTCATATTCAGCTTATTTTGTTATTTCTGCTTTTTCGGCTTACTCATCTGTTATTTCTGATTTATCCTCTTATTCCCCTGTTTCTTCTTCTTGTTCGTCTTGTTCTTCTAGCTCCTCTTG